>NC_056743.1:36775409-36997909 GCF_019279795.1 Protopterus annectens
TCCATTTAGGGTATCTATGAATTTTCCTCTGATATGAGGAAACCATTGTAATAGTTCCTCGAATGTGAGTTATTATCTCACTCCCCTTCCTAGTCTCATCTCACCTACTGTAACTTCACACAACTCTTCATCCTCTGTACAGTCCGACACAGCTCAGCCTTCTCCTGATTTGTGTTATCTTTATCACTCAACAATTCCTAACTGTATACTTCTGGTCACACAGTATCCAGTACTGACCATCTAAATTGGCCTCACTCTTTAAGCACCAAATCTGTTATTTTTATTTTACCTGCTTAAAGTGAAACACCAGCTTTCACAACTTGTAATACTTGTCTGCCTGTTATCCTTAAAGAGTGTTCCTCTAATTAATATACATGCCAAGAAATATTGTTGCATTTTACTTGTTTGTAATCTAATTACTTTTTGTTAATGTATACATGTGGTGCTTTTCTCACTGGGCCTCTGTTGAAAGTGAGTTTTGAATACACCAGTCAGAATTTCCACGTCAACAAATCCAGTAATTAAATAAATAAATGAAAATAAGGCATTTTATAACTACAAGGTCATGACAGTTACTTTACTGCTTTGGAAGGGTGATATATGTCTAAAATTGCTAATAGAATGTATTACTTTTGCCAATAATTCTGCTTTTAATTCTTCTTTGTAACAAGCTATAGCTCAGAAATTTCTGACTATTAACATAGACCCGGTCATTAGTGAGGTGACTGGGACATTAACATAGTAAAACTGAAAAATATGTAACTGCAAGTGAAACATCCATTAAAGCTGCTACTTATGTTCTACAACCCCAATAATGGTGCTTTAATAAAGCAGTACTTCACCTTCCTCATCCTTTAACCTATTCATCTCTCCTATATTATTTACTTTCTATATACTTTTCTTTTCCCTTAACTCGCCTTTCCTGTACCCAGCTACACCTGGTAATTGTATATACTCAGTTTATATGCCATGTTCTATTATATTTGTTTCTTACATTTTCTCTGTATTTGTCATGCAAATGCTTTGGCTTCTACCTCCTAAGTGTGCCTTGAATCATATTGTAATTGGACTGGATCAATCTATTATCTCTCCCTTGTATTATATTTCTCTGTATTACTTGTGTTTTTATAATGTATTTTTGTGTTTTTTTACAATGCATTTTTGTTTTACTAACTGTTTTGAATAGTATGTACAAATTGCTTTTGTGGAGCTTTTCTTCCCCAGCTTCCACTGAAATGGGCTCTTTTTGATCTAATGGACTTTCCCGGTAAACAAATGCCAAAAAATAAATAAAAAATAAGCTAAACTCAGTTAAATGCAATTCTACAGCATAAAAATCTAAAAAAAAAAAAACTCATAAAACACTTACCACAATTATACAGTGTAGTAATTTTTTGCAGGTCTAAGTTGCTCATTCCATAACGCTGACCAATCGATATACCTGGAATAGGGATTGTTACTATGGTTGGCTTGGAAGAGTCAACTGCAAAGGCATACCTGTGGGAAACAGAATGAAGCCAATTGTGTTTATAATAACATGCATGTAGCCACAGCTATGGGGTTTTAAATATTACTTCATGAAAACAATTATTTATGGTCATGAAATCACTGATAATACTTGGAAAATGAAAATGTGCCATCATAAAAATGATCATCTACCTCACCCCTAACAGAAGTACTATGCCCCTTCATATTCTGCATATTACATCATATCCACCACTCACAAAGATTTCATAGGGGGCTTAATCTATTCTTTCCAGGCAATTCCATTTTAACCATTCAGGTTGTTAGCTGGATAATATGAAACTGTATACAAAACAACATGTCAGACGAGGCTTACCCACTGCTTCTACAAGTGACATATCAGCTGAGTACATAAGGATTAGCACTTCTAATTACAATGCATATTTTTTATGTTTTGTTCTGCAGAGCAGTTGGTAGGTCTTTTTCTGCATTCCTGAAGACTACAATAACTCTTACTATTGAAGACGATCTAATGTATCATTTTTAACAGAATTTTATACTTTGGTGTATTTAGAATAAAATAATGTCATAGAAAGCTGTGAAATGGATAAATATATCAATGTTTTGTTATTGGTATCCAACACTAAATGTGGTATAAATGAAGACTGAGTCTTAACCAGGACCCAGATGACCTGAGATCAAATAGTAGTCTGGTCACTGGAGGAGAAGACGGTGACACACAACTTCTACTGTGACAGTTCAAAATATTTCTTGTTTTACACAGCAAACTTTGATTTTGTGTCATATCTTATGCCACAGTTAATCATAGCCTGTCATCTCACTAGTGATAAATGGTACTGCATATCTAAAACTGCAGTAACTGACTGTCATCTCACTAGTGATAAGTGGTACTGCATATCTAAAACTGCAGTAACTGACTGTCATCTCACTAGTGATAAATGGTACTGCATATCTAAAACTGCAGTAACTGACTGTCATCTCACTAGTGATAAGTGGTACTGCATATCTAAAACTGCAGTAACTGACTGTCATCTCACTAGTGATAAGTGGTACTGCATATCTAAAACTACAGTAACTGTCATCTCACTAGGGATAAGTGGTACTGCATATCTAAAACTGCAGTAGTTGACTGTCATCTCACTAGTGATAAATGGTACTGCATATCTAAAACTGCAGTAGTTGACTGTCATCTCACTAGTGATAAATGGTACTGCATATCTAAAACTGCAGTTACTGACTGTCATCTCACTAGTGATAAGTGGTACTGCATATCTAAAACTGCAGTAACTGACTGTCATCTCACTAGTGATAAGTGGTACTGCATATCTAAAACTGCAGTAACTGACTGTCATCTCACTAGTGATAAGTGGTACTGCATATCTAAAACTGCAGTAACTGACTGTCATCTCACTAGTGATAAGTGGTACTGCATATCTAAAACTGCAGTAACTGACTGTCATCTCACTAGTGATAAGTGGTACTGCATATCTAAAACTGCAGTAACTGACTGTCATCTCACTAGTGATAAGTGGTACTGCATATCTAAAACTGCAGTAACTGACTGTCATCTCACTAGTGATAAGTGGTACTGCATATCTAAAACTGCAGTAACTGACTGTCATCTCACTAGTGATAAGTGGTACTGCATATCTAAAACTGCAGTAACTGACTGTCATCTCATTAGTGATAACTGGTACTGCATATCTAAAACTGCAGTAACTGACTGTCATCTCACTAGTGATAAGTGGTACTGCATATCTAAAACTGCAGTAACTGACTGTCATCTCACTAGTGATAGGTGGTACTGCATATCTAAAACTGCAGTAACTGACTGTCATCTCACTAGTGATAAGTGGTACTGCATATCTAAAACTGCAGTAACTGACTGTCATCTCACTAGTGATAAGTGGTACTGCATATCTAAAACTGCAGTAACTGACTGTCATCTCACTAGTGATAAGTGGTACTGCATATCTAAAACTGCAGTAACTGACTGTCATCTCACTAGTGATAAGTGGTACTGCATATCTAAAACTGCAGTAACTGACTGTCATCTCACTAGTGATAAGTGGTACTGCATATCTAAAACTGCAGTAACTGACTGTCATCTCACTAGTGATAAGTGGTACTGCATATCTAAAACTGCAGTAACTGACTGTCATCTCACTAGTGATAAGTGGTACTGCATATCTAAAACTGCAGTAACTGACTGTCATCTCACTAGTGATAAGTGGTACTGCATATCTAAAACTGCAGTAACTGACTGTCATCTCACTAGTGATAAGTGGTACTGCATATCTAAAACTGCAGTAACTGACTGTCATCTCACTAGTGATAAGTGGTACTGCATATCTAAAACTGCAGCAGCTGACTGTTATCTCACTAGTGATAAGTACTGCATATCTAAAATGGCAGTAACTGACTGGGAGTGAGGCATGTGATCAAAATACTAGTGATTAATGGTTTCCTATCACTAAATCAAACATGATCTGATGAAAGTAAGAACACCGACTTCCATCTCACAAGTATGATTTGCGAGTGTGTCAGAAAGTAGCAATACCTCAAATACTGAATGTTTCGTGTGTGTGTGTGTGTGTGTGTGTGTGTGTGTGTGTGTGTGTGTGTGTGTGTGTGTGTGTGTGTGTGTCCCAGTTCTTGTTAGGGTTAAGGACAGGAATGGAGTTAGAATTAGGATTAGTTAGCAAAGCTTCCCTGTAATATGTGTCTGTTAACCCTAACCCAAATGCTAACTCCAGCCCTAAACCCTATACCTAACCCTATCACAATGCATTTTGTACCACGGGGATGTTTGTATTCTGGTTCGTTGTATCTGGTGTATATTCTATAGTGTTTAGCATTTAAGGCATGTACTGTGTCTATTGTTAGACGGTTGTTATCAACGCTCTAGTTACTAATATGCAACTGTAGAGTTTCACTTTTAAATAATAAGATTTTGGTATCTTGGTATCCCTGCAAAAACACATTTGTTAATGTTTTTGCTATTTCTGAAAACCATTCACTTTTGAGTATTTGGACCTTTTGTGATACAGTCATGAGTGTCGTTTACTAAAGATTCATACTTTAATTAATCAGCCATCCAACTTGCTGCTCTGACAAAGTAGTAATACTTTTGCTTCAATTTAGTCATATCAACATTCTGACATTCTGAAGACTCTTGGGCAGGTATATTCACATATTCTAAAACATAGCTGTGCTTACCTCTTAGTAAATCTAGTAGTTTGCTGCAAAAAAGTTTTTTTTTTATCTCCATCAGGCCTGCCCAGTGGTTCCACTTCCACTGCCTTTACCCAGTTGGCTTATTCATTCTAGTGGGACAAGGGGAGAGTAACAGCCATGCTTACTATGCTAGCAAAAGTTGTACAATCTATTCATTCCTACCCAGAGTGCCCTCTGGTCAGTGCCTGGTGATAGGAAGTGGGTCAGCTTTCATGTCTGGCACAGCAGCCTACCCTACCCCCTTGGAGGTCTCTGTCTCTCTCTCTCTCCTTGCTGTAGCTCATTTGAACCCCAGTAAGTGCTACCTGTGTAGGATTGTGCCTTCACATTCTGACATTTCAGCCAGTGTACATACACGATGGCAGCATGTGATCAGTAGGCCCATTTTCCATGGATAAAAAAAACAATACTTCATTTAGGTCTCAGCCAAGTAGCAAGCAAAAGCAGCGTTCTATTAGAGAAGTACCTCGTGCTTAGTTCTGCGCATGTATGGGTGTGTTGATATTGATTGACAGAGAAAATGGGCGTGGAAACGCCCTATGACTGGCAGGCATGCTAATTTGCATGTCACGTCATGTGAAACTGCTGAATATTCACGCACGCATCCATTAGTCGCACAGTTAAAGAGGAAAAAAAAATATTACTTTTACTCTGTTTTGCAGGGGGCAAGCCCTCTGCACCCACTTGTGGGGGTGCTGTGCCCCCACACCTCCCACTTCTTTACAGATGCGGATGCCTTAAGGACAGGTGACCAGTTAAGCACAGGCTGTGCAACAGTGCTGTTACCTACTGTTACATTTTACCGCCTGAAAATGTTTTAAGAAGATAGTAGCAGCACTGTTGCACAACACTTGTAAAGAAAGGGGGGGTGGCGGTAATTTTGCAGAATGTGTCAAAGTAAAAAAAAGACAACAGTTCAGTACTTTGGCACAGGAATAAATATTCAGCATTCCTAATATTACAGAAGTACCTGTAAAATCTAACACTCGGATTTGTTCCAAAGTAAAAAAAAAACAACAGTTCGGCACTTCGGCACAGGAATGAATATTCAGCAGATTCCACACACCTCCAGGAATTGCTGGCCTAGAGGCGTGTTTAGGGCAGGATTTGCTACTGCGCATGCTGTGAGGTACTTCTCCAACAGAATGCCGCAAAAGCCACCCACCCCCAAGAATGAGCAAGCTGCTATCAGCCACCACTCAGTCCCACCCTCCCAACCCCCACCCCACTTGTTTCAACAGCCAACCCACACCCCACTTGTTTCAGTGCCCAACACACACCCAACTTGTTTCAGTGCCCAACCCCTGCCCCACTTATTTCAGCACCCAACCCACACCTCACTTGTTTCAATGCCCAACCCTCACCCCACTTGTTTCAATGCCCAACCCTCACCCCACTTGTTTCAGTGCCCAACCCATTGTTTAGACTCTTGTTGTTTGGGTCATATTCAGGGCTTCATTTCTCTATGCCACAAAGTCAGGGTTTACACAGACTATTTAATAAAACAGGTTGTCTGGCAGGATGTAGATGATTTTCAAAGTACCCTTCTTTGATTGTTTAATTTGCTGTTGCTTATGTCAAGTTTATTCTTGGAAGGTTAAATTAAAGGAAAAGTGGAAATAAAGTTATAGAATCAATTTTGGTGCAACTGACAAAAATTAAACTTTGCATGCAAAAACTTTTTTTTCATTCGCAGATCGAACCTTTGAGATAAAAGTTGCAGTTATTCTTGCAATGAATCTGAGTTCAAGATATAGGTTCATAGGTTCATAGGTTTATACTAGGCTATCTGCCCCAAGGCATTTATAAGCCTAGCCCGAATTTTTGTGGCTTACGCCACCCCTTATATGAAAAAATACTGTACCCATTAGTTTGTTGTGCCTCTGTCCAGCAGTGACACAGAGATGATTCTAAACCTACGATCTCCCATCCACAGGTCAAGATTTCTCTTGAACAGAGCCAGCGAGGTGCTGTGCCTCACATGGACCGGGACTCTATTCCACAGCATAGGGAGTCTCTGAGTGATAAATCTATCCCTCCAGCACGTCCTATTTATATCCGTGCTAAGGTTTAAGTCACTTGCTCTAGTGGTTTTGGTGGATTTGGATTTTTTGAGGTGGAGCACGTCCATTAATTCTGGGTTGGATATGGCCTTGTATGTCAGGCACATGTCACCTCTGAGCAGACGGTATGCGACTGAATAGAGCTGGAGTTTCTTCAATCTGGCAGCATATGACAGATTTTGGAGTCCCTTTATCCTTTTGGTGAGAAACTTTTGGGGTCTCTCCAATTGCTGCAGATGTCTGGCGAGATACATCCCGAATGGGGCATTGTACTCTATCATTGGTCTGATAAGTGAAGAGTACAGGGGAACAATGACCTCACTAGATCTGGATGTAAATCCCTTCATGATCAGGTGGGCAATGCAGAAGGTCTTTCTAACCACTTTAGCAACGTGAGTGTCAAAAGAAAGGCCACTGTCAACCTGGGTCCCCAGGTCCCTGATAACCTCTTCTGTGCTTAGTGGATTGCCACCTATATGGTAGCTTGGGGTTACCTTGTTTTTCCCAAAGGGTATGAGTATACATTTTTTGGCGTTTAACTTCAGGCCATGGCTCTGGCACCAGCTATCTGTTTCCGTGAGTCCCTTCTGAAGGATATCCGTGTCTGATGCACTTTCCACTATGGCCCAGTTTGCAGTCGTCTGCAAACGTTGACAGGCAAAGTCCTCCCATGTTGGCCTGTACTTCTGAGAAGTAGATGCCGAACAATAGGGGGCCAAGGACCGAGCCCTGTGGGACACCACTTGTGACCGGTTTGGAGTCTGACATAGCGCCAGCAACTCTAACCCTGTGGGTTCTGTCCTTAAGCCAGTTTGCAACCCATCTTGTGACATATGGATTTACATTTAAGCTGGTAAGTTTTTCTACAATACCCGAGTGGGGTATTGTGTTGAAAGCCTTTGCAAGGTCAAGGTAGGCTGTATGGACTGTCTTTCCCTCATCAATGGCCTTGGTGACTGTTTCGAAGAAGTCAACCAAGTTCAAAAGGCATGATCTTCCCTTGACGAAGCCAAACTGGGTCGGGTCCAATGTCTGCAAGTCCCCTATATCTTTGTTTATGAGCTCCATTATGATCCTCTCCATAGCTTTGCAGACTAGACTTGTTAAGCTTATGGGGTGGTAATTACCAGGGTCCGTAGAGGCACCGCCTTTGTGGAGTGGGACCACAGTTGCCGTACGCCACTCCTTGGGCACGTATCCTGTGGTAAGGCTGAGATTAAACAGCTGCCTTATGTGCGGGTTTAATTCATTTAGCTCGTGTAGCACACAGCCGGGGACACCATCCGGTCCCATTGATGCTGTGTTTTTAGCTTTAGAGAGGGCAGCTTTCACCTGCGCATTTGAGATGTCTGGGGGGCTACACTCCGCTGGGATAGTTATCTCTCCTTTAGGGGGGGAGAGGGGTGAAGTTTGCACTGAACCTGTCTGCCGGTATGTTGGCAATGTCTGTGGGTTCAGTGATTTTTGTATCATTTTGGACTAATTCTGAGCATATCTGGGAGTTTCCACCCAGGTTCCTAACATAGCTGAAAAAGGCCTTATGATTGTCCTTTGAATCCATGGCAATTTTTCTCTCAAAATTGGCCTTAGTTGATTTTATGAGTGCTCATATTTTTACTAATAATGATCAGGGTGACTTCCCTTTTATGGATTTTGTTCTATCATGTAATAGCTTTCTCCTCTTATTGTAAAGTTTGTTAATGGCTGGGGTCCACCAGACTGGACGTTGCCCTTTGTGGAAAGAGTCTTGGTTTTATTTGGGATTGCCTGATCCATGCAGTCCTGGAGGTGTTCATAGAAGGCATTTGTAAGGGCTTCCGCAGCTTGGGTTGTGGTTTCCACTGTCACAGGGGCCTTGAAGGATACCACACCAGTCTTGAGTAGTGTGAAGTTTGCTTTAGAGAAGTTCTTCACTGTGGTCTTTTTTGTTTGGGGTGGGGGCGGGATGTGGATTTCCAGTAAGATTAGTTTATGATCAGATCTCACCAATGAGGGATATACTTCCGGTGTGGAGCATTTTGTCCCCATGTTTGTGATAATGAGATCTAGTATATTTTCTCCTCTCGTGGGAACAGTGACTAGCTGTTCCATGGCATTGTATGTTATACTTTCTCTAGCTGTAGTCCTTTAATGAGTAACATAACACAATTAAATGCTTTAAGAGATATTTTCAGCACCATTCTTTGTAAAATCCTAAAAAACGTTTTCTACTTACCCTGGGTAGTGCATCACTGATGAATAATCATAAGATAGTCCTAGGTTATACGTATCCTGTTTATCAAAGGCACCTTTATAATCTGCAACATAAATGAAATGCAAGAAGAACTTTCACAATAAGGATAAATATGATTCTGAATCGCATTACTAAAGAGATGCAACAAAGTAACACAAGTTGAAAATAAATCAGTGAATACTTTTTTCAGAGGGCAAAGCCCCTGCATATGTGCCACATGGGTCTTTGCCCCCATAACTCCCAACCATACCAGATTACTCATTTTTTACCGGGTTTTGGTGTTCAAAAGAAGGGGTGCCACAATTCTCGAGTAGCAACCCTTCATTTCCCATTTTTTCTTTTGTTTTTAATTTTTCGCTCTGGTAGAGCTGGCGTCATCACGTAGGGCTACCAGCCTGTTGGAATTGAGCTCAAGGAGCTCACGCATTTCCAGCTGGTCTGGCTGCTCAAATGCGAGCGGGAACAGCAACAATATATCTTTATCGGATACAAAATGCCAGCAGTAACGAATTGCTGGTGCAGGATTGGATTGGAACGCAATTGCTGGTACAGGATCTTTATCAGCAGAATGAAGTTTATCAGCGGAATGAAGACTCTAGATGTGAAATGAAGACTTCAATAAGGAAATCGACCTTTAGAGTGTGTGTGTTTGTGTGTGTGTGTGTGTGTGTGTGTGTGTGTGTGTGTGTGTGTGTGTGTGTGTGTGTGTGTGTGTGTGTAATACACCTGGTGGCTAGAGGTACTCAGGCTCAAATCCTGTACCTTGGGTACAGGGTAAAAAGAGCCTAAAGTCCCTAGCCAACACCACTTGTGAGCTTTGTCCAGGTTTTTTTGTGCTAAGAGTGTGCTTAATTTTTTATTCTGTAAATTGTCCCTTTGAAATTTAGTATGTGTGGAGCTTTTCTCCTCGGGCCTCTACTGAAAATGGACATATATCCAGCTAGACTAGCCCGGTTAACAAATGTAAAATAAAATAAAATAAATAAAGAGATTGAGAGATGTGGTGAGAAATTAATTCACTAAATGATACCCATTAAGTTTCAGAGCTTTGCCCATGTTTTTTTGTGCTAAGAGGTTTAGAGCTGTGGTGAGAAATGAATTCACTAAATGATAGCCATTAAGTTTCAGTCTTCCTATTTTTCAGGAAGCTGCTGATTTGGCATAGTATGTTGCTCTGACTGTAGTGCATGGGGTCCTGGGTTCAAGACTTGCCAGTGAAATGCATGGTGGTAACACAACATTTTATTCTACCAACTTTACAAAATTATACAAGCAATGTTTAAAATGTGTCCCTGTTTTTTGATCTTTTGCCCCCCCCCCAAAAAAAATGAAATTGAAAATAAGTGCAAGAAGCTGTGCAAGATGCCTATGGCTTACACTACTGTCATTCTATTTATAATGTGGGTGTGGAAGTAGACTTTTATGATGGAAATGTTCTGAATTGGGAAGTTTTGTCATTATTGGTTCATGCATTTTGTTTCATTGCCTACAGTACAGCCTACTGGAAAAATGTTCAAACAGTGAATTTAAAATGCGCTGTAACAAGTGTATTGTATTATACAAGGTCACAAGGGATTTAATTTAATAAAGTCAGGAAGGTGTATCAAAGAAAATAACAGATGTATGTTTCTTGTTTTTGTATGCAAGGGGCCAATGATTTGAAAACAGCCCAAAGGTAGTATTTATCCACCACTGGCCAGATGCATTTTCTTTGGATGTGGTGTGGGTTTCAATGCTGTTTCAATGAATGTAAGTTTCAAGGGTAGAGAAGTTTTAATGCAAAGTCTATTTTCATTGTGAGACAGTATTGCTTTGTTTAGCAGATGTGTTTGTGCATTGTTGTGCTGTAAAATGTAGAAATAAAATGCAAATAATCATTGTAGAAGTAAAGCAGTATGCACACATTAGTGTTTATGGTAAATAGGGCGAAATAGCCAGGTAGTGGATATTGGAATGGCTGCAGGGGGACTCTGGTGCCATATTTTGGTTGCCTGTTTTTCAGTTTGCATTTGAAAATTGGTATGCCACAATTCCATTGGAGTGGGTGGGGTTACATAATTATGTACGCACATTAATGCCTAATTAATTTTAATCACCTCTGCTACACAATCAATAAACCAGGATGATAAATCCCCTAGATTTCACTGATTTTCATTTGTAGTTTAACTGCCTTAGTTCCTCTGCACCGTCCTAGTTGTTTCTAAAATATTGATCCTTCATACAGCAGACATTTCATATTATAACAGGCTTTTCAAGATACAAAAGGCTGCAGTGGAAAGATTAGGTGATGCACAGCATATCTTTAACCACTGCTCTAGTGAAAGGAAGAATTTCTGTTTCATACAGTTACTCTGGAACGAGCTACCCATCTATGTCAAGCAAAGTTCCTCATAGCACTCTTCAAGAAAAATCTTGATGAGTGGATGGGAAATAGGAAATACACCCCGGGGATCACTTCTGTGGTTTTGTTTGACAGGGGCACAGGAAATTAACTTTCTTGGCTGGCGTAAGCCAGGGAACCTTGTTGGCTAGGCTTACTTAGCCCCTTGGGCTGATAGCCTAGTACCTACCTATGAACCTATGCTAGTGGTATTGGGGAAAATCAGTGAAAAAGGAAGCATGAAAGTGCTAAAAATGTTTTGCATGTTTAGATAGACATATATTGCAGTAGAAAATATGCAGACTTCTTGTATTAAAATGTAATATTTTTTATAGCACAACTGGTAATTAATGGTTTGACATCAAGTTGTAGATCAGTAATTTTATCTTAGTCTTACTTCAACTCTTTCAAATGCATTTCCAAATTTAGGACATATGCAAGTACCAGACAGCTGGGGGGAGTTCATAATGGTTACCACAAAGTGTACGATATAGGTACACTTTGTGCAACCTTTCTGGGTGAATAGATAGCAAACGCATTGTCAGAGGGTTGTTCTTTAATTCAGAAGAGTTACCTCAAGGTGTACACATAGTGTACACCTCATGTTAATCTTTATGAATCCCCCACCACCTGTCTTTTTCATAAGATGTGCCACAACTGTGAAATACTTTTGATTTATCCATCCATCCAGAACCCCTTTTCCCATTTTTACATATGGTTCACTGATTGGTGCATAGATTAATGTTCATAGGTTCATAGGTTGGTACTAGGCTATCGGCCCTAGGGCCTATACAAGCCTAGCCAAACAATTCCCGGGATATTTCTTCCCACAATATTTATTTCCCTGTCTAGCAGGGTGACTGATGTGATCCCCAGGGTGAATTTCCTATCTCCCATCTGATCGTCAAGGTACCTTTTGAAGGGGGCCAAGAAGGCACTCTGCTTGACATGTATGGGCAGTCTATTCCAGAGTATGGGGAGTCTCTGGGTCAGGAACCTATCCCTCCAGCATGTTTTGTTCATTGTGATGACAAGGTTTAGATCCCTGGAGCGTGTGACTCTGAGGGATTGGGATTTCTTTAAGTGGAGCATGTCCAACAGCTCAGGGTTTGACATGGCCTTGCATGTTAAGCAGAGATCGCCCCTGAGCAGACGATATGCCACAGAGTAAAGCTGGAGTTTTTTTTAGACGGTCAGCATAGGGCATCTGCTTTAGGCCTGTGATTCTTTTAGTGAGGTATTTTTGCGGCCTTTCCAGCTGTTGCAGATATCTTGTGAGGTACATACCAAACAAGGAGTTGCACTATATGTCTAATGTCTAGGTCTAATGAGGGATGAGTACAGTGGGACAATGACCTCCTTTTTTCTGGATGAAAAGCCCTTAGTGATGAGGTCTGCCACATAGAAGGATTTCCTGACTGTTGTGGCGATGTGGTTATCGAAGGTGAGACCACTGTCCACCTGTGTCCTTAAGTCCCTCACCACACTTTCAGTGTTTAGTGTACTGCCACCTATGTGGTAATTCATGGCTCTGGCACCAAGCATCTGTTTCTGTAAGGCCCTTTTGTAGAATATCCACATCATTTGGGGACTTCAATAATGGCTCCCAGTTTGCAGTCATCTGCGAATTTAGTTAGCCAGAGTCACTTGTTGGCCTGTACTTCAGAGAAGTAGATGCTAAACAAGAGTGGTCCCAGGACTGAAACCTGAGGGACTTCACTTGTCACTTGTCTAGAGCTGGATTTGGAGTCGGCTACTTTTACAGTCTGGGTTCTATCAGTGAGCCAGTTGGCAACCCATCAAGTGACGTAGGGATTTATGCCCAGCTTAGCAAGTTTATCTATGATTCCAGAGTGGGGGATGGTCTTGAAGGCCTTGGCAAGGTCCATATAGGCTGTGTGGACTGCCTTACCCTCGTCCACAGCTCTGTAGACTGATTCGAAGAAGTCAATCAGTTTCAGGAGACAAGCTTGGCCCTTCATGAACCCAGGCTGGGTGGGGTCCAGTGTTTGAAGGTTGCCAATGTCTTTGTTTATAAGTTCCATGATAATACATTCCATGCCCTTGCAGATCAGGCTTGTCAGACTGATGGGATGGTAGTTCCCGGGATCCAAGGAGGATCCCCCCTTGTGGAGTGGGATAACTGTAGCTGTGCACCACTCAGTGGGCACTAAGCCTGAGGTGAGGTCATGATTAAACATGACATTTAGGTGAGGTGCCAGTTTATTTTGTAGTCCATGTAGTACACAGCCCAGGATGTCATCTGGTCCCATGGATGCTGTATTCTTAGCTTTGGAGAGTGAGGTTTCTACCTGTGTGGCCGTGATTACCGGAATTTGGCAATCTTTTGGTATTGAGATAGGCCCTTTAGGGGGTGAGAGGGGGGTGAAGTTGGCACTAAATTGATCTGCCAGGATATTGGCAATATCCTTCGGATCAGTATATTTAATGCCATTCTGTTGTAGCTCAGAGCAGATCTGAGCATTGCCATTTAGATTCTTGACATAAGTGGTTGTCTTTGGAATCTTTGGCAATTTTATTTTCGTAACTAGTTTTGGAGGATTTTATGAGGGATCTCAGCTTCTTACTGAGGCTGGTAAGGGAGTTTTTTTGCATCCTGGGATTTTCCTCTTTTCTGCCATAGTTTCTTCCTTCTGTTGTATAGTTTGTTTATGGCAGGGGACCACCAGATTGGCTTCCTTTTTTTGGAGGAGATTCATGCACGAGTGGATGTGCTCATACAGTGCCTTAGTGTAGGATTCAGCAGTCGAACTTTCAGCTCCCATCTGCATGGGTGCCATGAAGTTTGTCACTTCTGACTTAAGTAGCATGAAGTTGGGTTTGGAGAAGTTTTTTATAGAGGTTTCCTTATTGGGGATGGGGGTGAGATGTGGATATCAAGGGTGATTTGCTTATGGTCAGACCTGACCAATGATGGGGTGACCACTGGTGTGGAGCATCTATCTCCCATGTTGGTAATGACCAGGTCTAGGATATTGGAGCCCCTGGTGGGGCAATGGTTTAGTTGATCCAGAGCATTGGAATTTATGAATTCCAAGAACCGATGGGGAAAGATATTGGTACCCGAGTAGTTTTCCCAGTTAATGGCAGGGTAGTTGAAATCACCCAGTATTAGTGTGTTTGGTTGTATCTTAATGTTTTCCAGTATGTTTAGAAAGGTGTAGTGAGAATCTTGGGGCATGGTAGAGGGGTCTGTAGCAAGCTACAATTTGGATTGCAGTCTTATCTAGTGTTAGTTGCACCTGAAGAATTTCAGATAAATTGTGTTGGGCAACTAGCCTGGAGGTGTGAATATCCTTGGTGAATATGGACACTCCTCCACCTTTAGTGTTTCGGTCTTGGTTTGGTGGCGAAAAGTGTGGTAAGAGTTGCAGCCTGGTATTGCATGGGTGCTCTCTGGAGTCTTGAACCAGGTCTCAGTTACTGCATAGATATTGATGTTCTCCATTTTTAGGAGTGCCTCGAGAGAGTGCATTTTGAGGTTTAGACTTCTAGCATTGAGTAGCATTACCTTCAGATGCTTGTATCTGTTACAGTGGTGGTTTTGTCCTTTGAACCTTGCCTAAAAAAGGCACTATAGGGGTGGCAAGAGCTTTAGGCAGTAACCTGAATCCCAAGGGTGACAGGTACAGACCATGTCTGGCAAAGCATCGTGGTTTGTCGATCATGTCGTCCCAGGCAGACAGATACTGGATCCCCTTTGAATGACACGAGAAGCTTAGCCAGTTGTTGAAATCAATCATTTTGTCCTTATATTGTGGTATCATTCTGGGCGAAGGCAGGATGCTACTCAGGGCTAAGGTCATACCTGCCTGGGCCACATGATCTGAGACCTCTTCCATGTCTCATTTCATGTAGTCCAGGGAGATACGTCTGAAGTCATTCACTCCAACATGGACAATGACAGAGTGATATTTGTAGTTGTTGTGGAGTGACTTGAGTGCATGCATTATGTGGCAGATCCTGGCACCGACAGGCAGCTGGTTGTAATTTTCTCCTTGCTCAGCCTGGTGAGTGGGACATCAGTGTGCCTGACTATAGAGTCACCTATGTCTAAAGTGTTGGGTACATTGTCTTGCCTTAGAGGCTGTTGTTGGGTGGCACACTGATGTTGTGAGCTATGTGTCACTTTGGTTGTGACTGCTGTTTGCGTTTCAGCTTCAGAGGTCCTTGTTGCTTGGGCAGGTTAATGTTAAGGGCCTCCGCATATATGGGTTTAGTGTTGCTATGTGTGGGTGTTGATGGTGTGGGTTTTGAAGGGCTATGTGTTGCATGAGGTGTAGTGCAGGTGTTAACCTTCTCCTTTTGACAGTCTAGCACAATCTTGGCTGGAGAGAGCTTTGCTTCCAGTTTGGCTATGTAAGTGCATCTCTCACAGGTTGTAGTGTTGGGTGGTAGGAGGAGAGGGTTGTCTGTGTACATGAGGCAGTTGCTGCATTGCCCCAGTATGCCCAGATTCACCAGGTGGACAGGAGAAATCATCAGAAGCTGACCCTTGGACATGCCTGTTTAGGTGCTTTTTTTGTAAAGTAAAAGAGCTGTTTTCCCTTACCTTTACAAGGTACTTTGCAATGATAGGCTGTTTAGTGCCTAAGATTAATTTCTCCATATTAACAAGGAGAGTTGAGTGCTTGTATCAGTTTAAGGCTTCCTAGTCCTTTCCAGCAGGTTCTAGAGCAAGTGCTACTCACAGGGGTTCAGATTTTAGTACTACTACTGAGAAACCAGTTAGTTCTAAGGGAAAATATGAAGAGCAGACTTTCTGGCACCTGGAATAGTTTAACCGTAGCCCCGCTGTGCTTCATGATGCAAAAAATGTGCAACCACATGCGTTTTTAAGCCAGAAAGTTGAAAGGGATAGAAAGCAGCTCAAAATGGCTAATAAAATTACAATTTCAGAGCTGGAAACCACTCAACTAGTGTTAGATAGGCAGTACAATGTTCACCACTCCCACTAGTAAGCAGTAGGACTTCCCTCTATCACAGCAAGGTCTGGATAGCTCTGAACACAGAAAATAAAGTCCTGAAACCAGCGAAGCCTGGGGTCTGGACTGTACTAGCTAGGAAAGGAGGGTTTTTTTTTTGGTTAAAACAGGCTAAACAATGCAATAATACAGTAAATAAACACAGAAAAGTCTAACACACTTGAGTGTGTAGCCCTAAACAGTAAATGCAATTAAAACTCTATAAAATTAGCAATTTAAAACTTTTTGAATGAAGCAAGGCAAGTGCACAACTGAAAAATGATTTAAGAGGCAGTAATACAGTAGAATAAGTAGCTAGTCTACATATACAGAAAAGTCTATATATATATATATATATATATATATATATATATATATATATATATATGTATACAGAAAAGCAGCTAAAACACACTAAAACAATTCAGATACAGTGCAACCTAGAGCACTTGAGTTGTAGTAATATTAAGGCAAATACAGTTTTAATAAATGCACTAAAATATACTCTATATTTCCAAAATGTTTGAGAAGCACAGTCAGAACACAAGGAGATTCAGGCAATTTTTTTTATAGGTTCATAGGTAGGTACTAGGCTATCTGCCCGAGGGCATTTATAAGCCTAGCCAGAGTTTGTCGGCTTTTGCCACCCCACTGATTAATTAACTGATCCTCTGTCAAGCAGAGCCAATGAAGTGATGCCAGGGGTGTATTTTCTGTTACCCATCCACTCGTCAAAGTTTCTCTTGAAGAGTGTTAGTGAGGGGCTCTGCTTGATGTAATTTGGAATTTTGTTCCAAAGCATGGGGAGTCTCTGTGACAGGAATCTATCCCTCCAGCATGTTCTATTTATTATTGTGGTGAGGTTTAGCTCACTAGAGCGCGTGGCTCACAGTGACTTGGATTTCTTTAGGTGGAGCATGTCCATCAATTCTGAGCTGGGCATGGCTTTGTAAGTCAGGCAGAGATCACCTCAGAGTAAGCGATATGCCACTGAATACAGCCGGAGTTTTTTCAGTCAGGCTGCATAGGACATATGTTTGAGACCAGTAATCCTCTTGGTGAGGTGCTTTTGTGGTCTTTCCAGCTGTTGGAAGTGTCTTGTGAGGTACATCCCAAATGGGGCATTGTACTCTATGATGGGTCTAATGAGTGACGAGTAGAGGGGCACTATAACCTCTTTATTTCTAGATGCGAACCCTTTAGTAATTAGATGGGCCACATAGAAGGATTTCCTAACTACTTTGGCAATATGATTGTCAAAGGCGAGATTATTATCTACCTGGGTCCCCAGATCTCTTATTACCTCTTCTGTATTAAGGGGGCTGCCACCTATGTGATAATTTGTGTGTGTTTTGTTCTTCCCAAACGGGATGACTATGCATTTTTTGGCATTTAGCTTAAGGCCATGACTTTGACACCAGGTGTCCGTCTCAGTAAGGCCCTTTTGGAGGATGTCCGTGTCAGCCGGAGAGTCAATTATGGCTCCCAGTTTGCAGTTATCGGTGAATTTGGTTAGCCATAGTCCTCCTGTGTTTGCCTGTACTTCTGAGAAGTATATGCTGAACAGTAGGGGTCCCAGGACCGAGCCTTGCGGAACACCACTTGTGACTGGTTTAGAGTCGGACCTGGAGCCCGCTATACTTACCGTGTGAGTTCTGTCTGTAAGCCAGTTGGCAACCCATCTCGTGATGTAGAGGTTTATGTTCAGGCTGGTGAGTTTTTCTGTAATATCTGAGTGGGGAATGGTGTTGAAAGCCTTGGCAAGGTCAAGGTAGGCTCTGTGAACCACCTTTCCCTCATCTATGGCCTTGGTGACTGTCTCGAAGAAGTCAACCAGGTTTAGTAGGGATGATCTGCCCTTAACAAAGCCGAACTGGGTCAGGTCAAGTGTTTGGAGGTTCCCAATGTCTTTGTTAATGAGTTCCATGATGATGTGCTCCATAGCCTTGCAGACCAGGCTAGTCAGGCTTATGCAGCGATAGTTACCAGGGTCAGTTGTGGCCCCTCCTTTCTGGAGAGGAATATTTTTTTGTAAGAAAGGGAGAAAGGAGGAACAGAAGGAAAGAAACTAAGTGGGTTGGCCTTCTCAGATGTAATCCAATCCTGCACTAATGATCCATCCACAAAACCTGCTCATGTCTCTATAACAGACAACTTGTTCAACTAAATTCGCAGATGACTGCAAACTAGGAGCCATAATCAAAACTCCTAACAATGTGGACATCCTACAAAAGGGCCTCACTGAGACAGATGCCTGGTGTCAAAGCCATGGTCTCAAGCTCAATGCCAAAAAGTTTTTTTGTACCCATGAACTACCACATAGGCGGTAGTCTACTTAACACCAAAAGTGTGATAAGAGACCTTGGGACACAGGTGAACAGTAGTCTCTCCTTTGATAATCACATCGCCACAGTGGTCAGGAAATCCTTCTGCATGGCACACCTCATCACAAAAGGTTTGTCATCCAGAAAAATGAGTTGTTCCCCTCTGCTCATCACTCATTAGACCCATTATAGAGTACAATGCCCCTTTTGGTATGTATCTCACAAGACATCTACAACAACTGGAAAGGCCACAGAAATACCTCACAAAGAGGATTACTGGCCTCAAACAGATGCCTTACGCAGACCGTCTCAAAAAACTCCAGCTTTACTCCGTCGCATATCACCTACTCAGAGGCGATCTCTGCCTAACATACAACTCTATGTCAAAGCCAGAGCTGTTGGACATGCTCCACTTAAAGAAATCCCTATCCCACCGAGCTACACGCTCTAGGGACCTAAACCTTGTCACCACAATAAACAGAACATGCTGGAGGGATAGATTCCTGTCCCAGAGACTTCCCATACTCTGGAACAGACTACCTACCTATGTCAAACAGATCTCCTCATTAGCACTCTTCAAGAAAAATTTTGATGATTGGATGGGTAATAGGAAATTCACCCCGGGGATCACTTCTGTGGTTCTGCTTGACAGGGGCCCAGGAAAATAATTTTCTTGGGTGGCGAAAGCCAGGGTACCTTTTTGGCTAGGCTTGTATAGGCCCTAGGGCCGATAGCCTAGTACCTACCTATGAAAATGACAGTATCTGAGTCTAAGCAGATGGCTGCAAAACTGTGCTCCACAATTTGATAAAGAAATTAGTGTGTCTCCATATCTCCTTCTTATTCAGAATATTCCACTGCTGTAGCATGCTTTCATGTGGGCAAGTAAAAAAAAAATAAACATTCCCAGATCCCCCTCAGTCTTCCACAGATTGATTCCATTTTGAGGCTCAATTGTGTTCAATGTACTTCTCCCACAGATCCTCTTTAAGTCATTTAAGCCTTTCTAAAGCCATACTGTATGCGATTTAGATCCTTCTATAACAGAGTCAACAAATCCCTTAAACCAATTGTATTTATAATACATGTGGGACAGACATATATCCATGTATGCTTCTCCTCTGTAAGTGAATTATATATTGTTAATCAGATATTTCATTATACAATCCAAACAAACTATCCCGTTTGCTTCTTAGTAGCTTTAAACCAGAAATGATAACATTTATAGGTTTGCTTCTATAAATATTCTGCATATATATCTTTTTACTTAAAGCTGGGAAGGCATTTTCCATACAATATTTGGTAGGTAGTCAGAGGACTAATGCTATGTTAATGAGCTGTTTCTTGTGGTACAAAGTTTGAGTCCTGCAGCTTCCATTTACCTATCTGAGTGACTCTGAGCAAGTTCTTTAACCATCAAACAGTGTTACTGGGTGGAGTCCAAAAAGGTTCATGTGCATCAGTGCATCGCCATGGTTAACAAATGCAAATAATTAAATATATGCCTTAAATTTCTGACTGCCTATAAATAAAATACTCAGAACTCCTTCAGGATTTAGACAACTGAGGATAGGCCTTTCATTTCCCTGCTGGTGAGCTCAGCTTTTTGGGACATTCCCGGCACCATTACATTGTTGTAAGGACCAGAGTTAAGGACAATTCAAAGACATTAATACTTATTTTGTTTTTCATCATAGAGGCCAAACAAATCTGAATCTAAATCTAAATTAAATATAAACATATAAATAAATAAATAAATACCAATTGACAATTATTGCTATACTTCATGTACTAAACAGAATTTTTAATTCCTACTTTACTCATATAAGGACTTTATGAATATGAAAGAATGAGTGAATAATTTTAGTGGCACAATGACACTCATGCATATCTTTTTTGCTAGTAATTCTTTGTGTTCTTTCTCTATTAAATTTCCCTCCATTACATTCAATGCCACTCCAACCTTGGACTGTCTGCTGATCACTTTCAGATAGCTCATCTTGTTAAACTTACCTTGTCAGGACTATTTCACTTTGATAACTGTGTTTAATAAGGTTTAAGGAGATGGGCAGATATGAACAGCTCTGGGTATACTCAGTTTTTCTTTAGTTCAAAAATCTTATAATTCACATAAGAGATCAAAAATCACCTTTTAATTACTCTCAGAGATGGACACAAAAGACATATATGTAAGTGATTGTTCAGCCTGACGTTACTGTAATTCTCTTACACATCAGGCCTACCTAACTCTTTACTAGTTCAGTTAGGACGTCACCTTCTGTAACTAATGATTAAACTAGGGCACCAGACCACTAACAAGTTCTTCACATTCCGGTGAGATCTCAACTGCCTTGTTCACTGTGAATCAACTTGATCTACTGCCTCACTCATTCAAGACTTATAGAAGCCTTTCAGTGATTTTATTTGGCAGTTAGCATTTTTGTCTTGCGGTGTCCTTCCTGCAGTGTTTGTGTATATGTGTGTGTGTGTGTGTGTGTGTGTGTGTGTGTGTGTGTGTGTGTGTGTGTGAGAGATGGGTCACCTTTGCTGAGCAACCTGGAAAAATTCCATCTATTCTGTCTAATTTCATTCCAGGTTCTCCTCATTCAGTTGCTGACTTTCATGGGCTTAACTATACCCTAGATATATCTTTAAAATGGAAGTTGCTCCACCTGTGATATTTCTTTGCTTAGGCACCTTATTTTTGGTATTTCTTATACTTTGCGTTCCCAAACCTCATGCTTCTTCCCTCCCCCTCTAAGTTTCTTATTTGACTCTGTATTTATCATTCTGCTTTATGCCGGTTCATTACTCCATTACTCCTCCAGCATAATTTACTTCCCAAACCTCATGCTTCTTCCCTCCCCCTCTAAGTTTCTTATTTGACTCTGTATTTATCATT
Source organism: Protopterus annectens (assembly GCF_019279795.1). Lineage (NCBI taxonomy): Eukaryota > Metazoa > Chordata > Ceratodontiformes > Protopteridae > Protopterus > Protopterus annectens. The sequence goes on from NC_056743.1 coordinate 36,797,019, forward strand.
CTGCTTTATGCCGGTTCATTACTCCATTACTCCTCCAGCATAATTTACTTCTGATTTGGTCCAAGAATGCATTTATACACACACACACATGCAGATATATATATATATATATATATATATATATATATATATATATATATATATATATATATATATATATATATGTATATACATATATATATATATATATATATATATATATATATATATATATATATATATATGGGTCGACTTTGGTCAAAAACACATTTGGTCAAAACTGACTTCACTAAGCACACTTAACTGAAAGTTTACTTCACTGAAAACTCATTTGGTCAAAACTTATATATGGCCTTTTCCCCACTGTAGTGCGATCCTGGAGTTAGAATATAAAGTAAGGGGGGGTGTGGGGGACGTAGCCCCCCACATACTTTGAGTTTATATTGTCTTGTGGAAAGAGTTGTTCATTGCACTTGTCAATATACATCTCTATGGTTTAAAACATTTAATATACATATGGGTCTACTTTGATCTCTACCCATACAGATATATATATATATATATATATATATATATATATATATATATATATATATATATATATATATATATATATATATATATGGGATCCGTCAATATGTTCGAAGTTTCACTACTTCGAACCCCACCTCACCGAGAACACTTGTTTGATGTAGTGAAACTTAGAACATTGACTTCGGCAGTCACACTACAGCACGGAATGGGAATATTCCCTTTTCCCACTGTAGTGTGATGTCGGAGTTTGGTATATTTAAGTAGGGGGTGGGTGGGGGGCACAGCCCCCCACATTGGGGTGCAGGAGGGCTTGCCCCCCTGCAAAAACATGTTTTAGTGTTTTTTTTTTGGGATAGCCCGGGGAACTAGACTTCAGCAAAAGTGCACTTTCATTTAAGTGGACTTTTGCTGAAGTGTAGAGTCTACTGCTCTATTTCGAAGAAGTGTATTTTTGATGTAGAGCAGTAGACCCATGTATATGCATTTTTTTTTTAATATGCCTAACAAGCTCCATGATTACATAGACCATTGCTAGGTGTATAATTAACAAGAAACTAGACTTTACAAACCTAGCCATAGGATTACCCTGGCATAGTGCCACCCGACTTTAGCTCCCAGTGCCTTTGTCGAATAGAGCCACGGGAGTTATCCCCGGGGTGAATTTTCTGTTTCCTATCCACTCATCAAGATTTCTCTTGAAGAGGATCAGCGAGGTGCTAATAGAGGAAGTCTATTCCATAGCATGGGAAGTCTCTAGGTTATGAACCTGTCCCTCCAGCATGTTCTGTTAATTGTGGTAATGAGGTTGAGGTCTCTGGAGCATGTGGTGTGGAGGGATTGGGATTTCTTTAGAGGTGACATTTCTAACAGAGCTAGGTCAGACATGCCTTTGTAAGTCAAGCAGAGATCGCCTCTAAGTAGGCGATATGAGACAGAGAATAGTTGGAGTTTTTATATATAGGACAAGTGTTTAAGGCCTAGGATCCTCTTTGTGAGGTACTTTTGCTCCCTCTCCAGTTGTTTCAGGTGTCTAGTGAGGTACATGCTAAATGGGGCATTGTACTTGATGATTGGCCTAATGAGGGAAGAGTAGAGAGAGACAATGACCTCTTTCTTCCTGGATGCAAAACCCTTAATAATGAGATGTGCCACATAGAAGGACTTTCTGACCACAGTGGCAATGTGGTGATCAAAAGAGATGTTGCTGTCAACCTGTGTTCCCAGATCTCTTATAACCCCTTCTGTTTTCAGTGGATTACCATCAATGTAGTAATGCATGGGAACCGGGTTTTTCTCAAAGGGGATGACGACACATTTTTTGGCATTGAGCTTAAGGCCATAGTTCTGACACCAGTCCTTGGTCTCAGTGAGGCCATTCTGTAGGATGTCAACATCACTTGGAGAGATAATAATAGCTCCCAACGTGCAATTGTCTGTAAACGTTGTCAGCCAGAGTCCCTTTGTGTTGGCCTGGACTTCAGAGAAATAGATACCAAACAGGAGAGGACCCAGGACCGAACCCTGTGGGACTCCACTCATGAATAGTCGGCAGTCTGACTTGGAATCAGCTACTTTCACACGCTGGGCTCTATTTGTGAGCTAGTTCGCAACCCACCTAGTGATATAGGGATTGATGCCTAGCTTAGTGAGTTTTTCTATGATTCCTGAGTGGGGAATGGTATCAAACGCCTTGGCCAGATCAAGGTAGGCTGTATGAACCACCTTGCCTTCATCCACATCTGGTGACTGACTCAAAGGAGTCGAACGTTAAGCAGGCAGGATCTACCCTTCACAAAACAAGACTGTATGGGATCCAGAGTTTGGAGATTCCCTATATCCTTGTTTATTAGGTCCATGATGATGCGTTCCATGGCTTTGCATATCAGACTCGTCAGGCTAATGGGGCAATAATTCCCACTGTCTGTAGCCGCTCCTCCTTTGTGGAGAGGGATGACTGTAGCAGTGCACCATTTGGTAGGGACAAAGCCTGAGATGAGGCTGTGATTGAACAGGGCACACAGGTGAGGTGCCAGTTCACTCTGTAGTTCATGTAGAACACAGCCAGTGATATTGTCAGGTCCCATAGAAGCTGTATTCTTGGCCTTGGACAGTGCTGTTTTAACCTGTGCAGCAGTAATAACAATATGAAAAAGGTATATTATCTTTACAGGAAACAAAACAACAAGCAATCTGCCTAAACAGCATGCATTCTAGCCTGTTTCTATATACTAATAAAATGAATTTAGAAATATGAAGAGACAGAAAACTGGTATGGGTTGCCTACATGCATATTTTACAATACATCATGCAACTGAGATGCAAGTGACATTAATCTTTACAGATAATACTTTTATAATATACCATATTTTCAGCATATCTGAGTTCAAGCAATGAGTACGGCTGTGCACTTGCATGATAACCAGAATAACAAGCCACGTTATTTACGTACTTGGGTCAACGTTGCTCCACATAATTTGCACATAGTTGTCTCGATCACTTCTACAATGCTCATGAAAGAATCCGAGGGCATGACCCAGCTCATGCTGAATTCCTCCTCTGTATATGCACAGACCAATGTCCTGTTTTCCACCCGACCTTCCTACATAGGACCAGCATCTAGGAGATAAGGAAATCATTGTTAACTCAGAAATTCACACTGAAAGATTACAAGTATTCAAAATGAAAACAGTGATTCATACATTTACAAAATCTCTATGCATTTCAGGCATTCATATTTTAACTTCTTTGTCATACCATGCCGCTGTTCCTTACAGCAAACCCTCTGCTCTAAAACATGAGACCTAGCAATCACGAGTTGAAGATTAAGAGCTTTTTTTTATTGAATACATGAAATGCAGTGCCAGAAAAAAGCAGTGAACATGTAAAACAAGTGAAAAGACTGGAGTGTATCTGTAATCTGATATAACCTAACAAATACCATTACTTATATTGCAGGACTAGTAAAATGCACACTGAATTCAATACTAACACTGTGGAAACTGCAGACTAGATGATCAGAACGACACAAGCTAGAGCTGTGCTCCTCTTCAAGTAAGGGCTTTTAAATGTAGTCTTCAGAACTATTGTAACCATCAGGTAAAAAATGCAGTGGTATCAGCGATTATAGTCAAGGATTATTTAATGCCTTCATAGGTACGTGCACATCGTGTGTGCGCGGCTGATTGTGTGTGATTGACAACAAGACTTAAGGAACATGCCTTTTTATGAAATAAACAGAAATGGAAGTAATCAGTGGATGTTTGCAAGTCCTTATTATACTTGGTTCATGCTTCTTACTCTAGTGTCTGTACTTCTTGTGTACTGAATCACTTGTTTACATATTTAATTAAATAATCAGCGAGATATTTACTGCCATTCATATTTCTAATCAGCACATTGGTCATTGAATGTTTTAATATAGAAATGTAAATCAACACAATGAATGTTTTAATATTGAAATGTAAATCAACACAGTTCAGAACTGAGTTGACTTTTTGGGTTATATTTGTTCATGTTCTATTTGCTCCCTATTATATCTTTAGTAAGAAATAATGCTTCATATTCAGATTGCTTCTAATTCATCTCCTCTTCTCCAAAAGCAGTAGCTATAGGCAAATAAAATGTACTAACAATAGTCACTAACAAAAAAAAAAACAAGGAAACAGGAATCAGATGCATGCATTTCTTTCATAAATTCATTACAAGGTGTAGTTTATCCATGGACCAGAATCACTTTGCCAGTTCCCACTCTCATATGGCAGCTTCTGCCTTCATTAAGGGAAAACAAGTCAGTGGAATACATTTATGGACATTCATCCAGTCTTCAAGACTTCTCAAAGCAAATGAAAGCATTATTCTTTTTTATAATGGAAGATTATTCCAGAGAAGAAAAGAAATATGAACTTCTATTTTACTCCCAGTTCTACAATGTCAAGTTTAACATCAATGACTGTAGACAGCTGCAAATTATGGCTGTCTTCACTCAAGTCGTAATAAACCTTTGCAGCAACAAACTGTCTTCATATTATAAATTAATACACATTTGATGAACAGGTAGTCTGTACTCAAAGGAATAAAGCATCAAATTAATGCTACCTTTCGGTAAAGGCATGCTATCACCTGTTGTCTCCAGAAACTCATAGACTAGCAATAATCCCATTACTAGTTACAATACTAAATTAGTAAGCTGTTGATTAAAAAACACATGTTATTCTGTATTTCTTTCTGTGGCTAAGGACATCTACCTAAAGCATTCCCTAGGAGATGAGGGGTTAGCATGGTGGCTAAGGTCTTTACCTCACAGGTACAAGATAAGGGTTTGATTCCGACTTCTGGTTGTTAACTAGGCTTGTGCCAGTCTACTGACTGACAATTTAGTATTAGCTATGAATCACATCCCGCTATTACACCATGATGGACTGAATGCGTAATAATGTACTACCTAGACTAGTCCACAGGCCACTAGATATCCATGCCAGCTGCAGCATCAGAACTTTTGCATTCAGGAAATGCTTGCAAGAAACTGTCTGTTGCACATGGACTACCTTACTTCGTGAATTAACATACGAGCAGTGTACTATCAAAACCACAGTGTGACTGCACTTCTAATGCACTGACTTATTTCTGATTACCCATGGTACTTTTTGCTTTTATTGTATGTAAATTAGCAACTGAAGCCTACCATTACTTAATTTTGTTTGTGTACAAAGTACACAAATGAACTAAAACATCAAAAAAAATCTAACATCTTTTTTAAAACAAAATTATTTGCAGAGTCATCATCTATGAAAATTCAGTGTAATATATACAAACATTGAAAGGTAATAACATCTTTTTAAAAGATCAGCTTCATCCATATTTGATCACTCATTCCCAACCCATTTCAGATTGATAGTTAACATAATTGAAAATAGCTAAGTTTTAGATAACCAACAGTATATCCATAACACAAATTCATATAACAGCACCATTAGTGTAGAGCACAGTTATGGTGATGATGAGTCTGAAGTGAGTGACAGCACATAATATGTATCATGCCATTCTTTCAGGCCGATGCTGGCTACCTGCTACAGCCATGATAGATCACTCTTTCCACATTTCAGTAACACATAAGCATCTGTTACTGCAGAATGTTTCTGGTTCCTTAAAGTCATGGTTCAAGTGCCAGGACACCTGTGGGAGTGACTTGCAGTGTACCTAGACAAGGCTATGGGAATATTCCTTATTTATTTATTTACATTTGTTTGCCAGGACAGTCCAACTGGGTCAGCAAAAGCAAACTCCTTTTCAGTGCAGGCCCATGGAGAAAAGCTCCATAAAGCAATATGAGTAAGACAAAGGTATGCAAGAGAACAAAAGGTGCAATCATTTCCCAAGTAGGAAGGCACATTGAGAACTTGTTCATGGGAGATTTGAGAGAGAGTAAACTTATTAACAAAGAATAGCAAAGAGAGGAGATAATCCTACAGATTTACAATTGCACTGTTCGGTTTTTACAGTTACATATACAAAGCAGATTCATAGTAGCTCCATTTAAAAGCCAGCCATATTCACATACCGTTGCATAGCAGTGTACAGTAGGGATAGTATCTGCAGAGCATACAGAGGGGTGATGGAGAGGTGCTCTCAGGTAATTTCCAGACTGTGTACAGACGAAGTAAGGAAAGAAGAGGCTAGGAATAGGGAACTTAAAGTGGATTTGGGAATGAAACAAGAAGGAAAGGAAAGTGGGGAAGATTAGGGAAAGAACAGGCAGCAAGATAAAGCTGGACTGATGGGAACAGAGGAGTAGAATAAAGTAGGCAGGAAGCATTTTGAGGTAGGCGTTTCAGTAACATTACAAAAGGGAAAGGAGAAATAGAATAAAGGAAGGCCTGCCACAAGTTATATTTAATAGTTTTATAAAATAACATGTGAGAGGTGAGAAGATGGAGAAAAAGCTGTCTATGAACATGAAGACAGAGTAGGCTTAGTCTGAGGGGGAACAAGAAGAGAGCCAAGTATCCAGTGAGTGTTGTTTGACTTTGTTTGAAAAGTTTGTTATTGTCACTTTAAGTAGGAGAGGGAAGGAGTTCCACAGACTGGATACACAGGAGGAGTATACAGAGTCACCAGGCAAATTTTTAAGATAGGGTTATGCAGAGTAGTTTGTGAGTGCAGCAGAGCCTTCTATTTGGGGAGTAACACTGAAGAATTTAACTTAGGATTTGGCATTTGACAGGTTTGTAGACATGCTTGTGTGTGTTTTGTAGCTGTGAGAAAGATAAGTAGTGGGGTAGTTATAGGTATGAAAGATTTCTAAGAGCAAAGCAGTGGTCTGATTTATAAGGTCAATTTTGTGACATTATTAAGGCTGTTTGTTAATCAGTACTGGAGCATCATAGTGGATGTTGGAAGCAGGAGGTTAGAAGCACTGTGCCTTCTTGCAGAGTTTGTTAAATAAGGAGATATCCTGTGCAGTGAGCCTAGCTTCTGATGGGCTTTCTTAACTGCTTCTTTTATACTGTAGTCAGATTTTAGTTGCTCATCAATGTTGACTCCTAGCAGCTTAGTACTGGATATTAGCTCTCTGCGCTCTTTGAGGAAGTTAGGATGAAGATTGTTTTCTGGTTAGAGAGACGCCATGCTGCACAATATGAAGAGTCTTCAATGGCTGGTATGAAAGACATGCAGCAGCAGCACCGCCATAACATCAGCCAGGGTGGCATGGTGCTGGCACAGTGTAATAGAATGCATCCTGCATAAGCCACATGCTACCATAACTGTGCACACAGACTAACACACTGCATCCCTGCATAAACCACCTACTACCACAACTGTGCACACAGACTAACACGATGCATCCCTGCATAAGCCACCTCCTACCATAACTGTGCACACAGACTAACACAATGCATCCCTGCATAAGCCACATGCTACCATAACTGTGCAAACAGACTAACACAATGCATCCCTGCATAAGCCACCTGCTATTGTAACTGTGTACGCAGACTGACACAATGCATCCCTACATAGGCTATGTGTCACTATAACAGAGCACAGACCAAAGCTATACACAACAAAGCACCCCTGCATGGACTGTGTGTTACCAAAACTGAGCACATACTAACACAACATACTTCAAGGAGCTCCAGTTCCAGTGACACCCAAGGACCATGGCATACACATAGTGTGTAGACTAGAGATGCTATATGTCACCATTTATACAGCTCACAAAATGTACACAGGGAGGCACCCAGGGGCACATAGGTTCATAGGTGTATACTAGGCTAATGGCCCTGGAGCCTTTACAAGCCTAGCCCATAGGATTACCCTTGCATCGTGCCACCTGACCTTAGTTCCCAGTGCCTCTTTCAAGTGTAGCTACTGGAGTGATCCCCGGGGTAAATTTTCTATTTCCCATCCACTCATCAAGATTTCTTTTGAAGAGGTCCAGTGAGGTGCTCTGTTTGACATTTATGGGAAGTCTATTCCATAGCATGGGCAGTCTCTGGATTATGATCCTGTCCCTCCAGCACATTCTGTTGATTGTGGTAGTGAGTTTGAGGTCTCTGGACTATGTTGGGCTGTGGGATTGTGATTTCTTTAGATGTAGCACTTCTAACAGAGCTGGGTCAGACATGGCTTTATAAGTCAAGCAGAGATCATCTCTAAGTAGGCGATATGAGACAGAGCATAGTTAGAGTTTTTTGAGTCTGTCCATATAGGACAAGTGTTTAAGGCCTAGGACCCTCTTTGTGAGGTACATTTGCAGCCTCTCCAGTTGTTGCAGGTGTCTAGTGAGGTACATGCCAAATGGGGCATTGTACTCGATGATTGGCCTAATGAGGGAAGAGTAGAGAGAGAGAGACAATGACCTCTTTCTTCCTGGATGCAAAACCCTTAGTAATGAGATGTGCCACATAGAAGGACTTTCTGACCACAGTGGAAGTGTGCTGATCAAAAGAGAGGTTGCTGTCAACCTGTGTTCCCAGATCTCTTATAATGCCTTCTGTGTTCAGTGGACTACTAGCGATGTGGTAGTTCATGGGAACTGAGTTTTTCCCAAAGGTGATGACGACACATTTTTTGGCATTGAGCTTAAGGCCATGGTTGGTCTCAGTTAGGCCTTTCTGTAGGATGCCAACATCACTTGGGGAGTTAATAATGGTTCCCAACTTGCAATAATCTGTGAACTTTGTCAGCTAGATTCATTTCGTGTTGGGCTGGACTTCTGAGATGTAGATACCAAATAGGAGAGGATCCAGGACCAATCCCTGTGGGACTGCACTCGTGACTGGTTGGCAGTCTGACTTGGAGTCAGCTACTTTCACACTGGGGGTTCTATCTGAGAGCCAGTTTGCAACCCACCTAGTGATATAGGGGTTGATGCCTAGCTTAGTGAGTTTTTCTATGATTCCTGAGTGGGGAATGCTATCAAAGGCCTTGGCCAGATCAAGGTAGGCTGTATGAACCACCTTGCCTTCATCCACAGCTCTGGTGACTGACTCAAAGAAGTCAACCAAATTAAGCAGGCATGATCTACCCTTCACAAAACCAAACTGTGTGGGATCCAGAGTTTGGAGATTCCCTATATCCTTGTTTATTAGTTCCATGATGATGCGTTCCATAGCTTTGCATATCAGACTTGTCAGGCTAATGGGGCAATAGTTCCCAGAGTCTGTAGTCGCTCCTCCTTTGTGGAGAAGGATGACTATAGCAGTGCGCCATGCAGTAGGGACAAAGCCTGAGGTGAGGTGCCAGTTCACTCTGTAGTTCATGTAGAACACAGCCAGGGATATTGTCAGGTCCCATAGAGGCTGTATTCTTGGCCTTGGACAGTGCTGTTTTAACCTATGCAGCAGTAATACTGAGTGCCTGGCAATCTACTGGTATTGTGATTGGTCCTTTGGGGGGGAGACAGGGTAAAAGTTGCCACTGGATCTGTCGGCCAGTATATTGGCAATTTCTGTTGGCTTGGTATAGGAGGTACCATTGTGCAGTAGCTCAGAGCAAATCTGGGTATTGCCGTGGAGCTTCTTTACATAACTATAGAAGGCCTTGTGGTTGTCTTTACTATCTGCTGCAATTCTGTTTTCATAGCTAGCTTTATAGGATTTGATGAGGGATCTCAACTTTTTGTTGACGCTGATAAGGGAGTTTTTCCAGTCTTTGGACTTCACCTTATTAAGCTTCAGTTTCCTCCTTCTGTTGCAGAGTTTGTTTATGGCAGGGGACCACCAGATTGGCTTCCTTTTTCTGGAGGAGAGTGTCTTGATTTTATTGGGTATGGCGAGATCCATGCATTTGTGTACGTGTTCGTACAGTGCATTGGTGTATGATTTGGCGGTCATGCAACTATTCTCCATTTGCATGGGTGCCATAAAGTTAGCCACCTCTGTTCTTAGGAGCCCAAAGTTAGCTTTGGAGAAGTTTTTCATGGTGGTTACCTTTGTTGGGGGGGGGGAGTGGGAGGGATGAGGATTACCAAGGTGATTAGTTTGTGGTCAGATCTAACCAGGAAGCAGTTGATTATTGGTGTTGAGCAACAGTCGCCCATGCTAGTAATGACCAGGTCAAGGATGTTGCTACCTCTAGTGGGGGGTAAGAATGAGCTGGTCCAGGGCATTGGAATTAATGAATTCCAGGAAATGTTTGGCAAGTGCATTGGCACATGAGTAGTTTTCCCAGTTAATGGAGGGGTAGTTGAAGTTGCCCAGTATGAGTGTGTTAGGTTGGACCCTAATATTCTCCAGGATGCTTAGGAACGTGGAGGGAGTGTCTTGGGACATGGTTGGGGATGTATAACAGGCTACAAGCTGAATCGGTGTCTTACCCAATGTTAGCTGCACCTGAAGTATCTCTGATGCATTATGTTGGGCTACCAGTGTGGAGGTGTGCGCATCCTTTATGAATACAGAAACGCCACCACCTTTGGAGCTTCGGTCCAAGTTCTGGGGCCAAAAGGTGTGGAATGAGTTATAGCCTGGTAGTGCAGGGGTGCTTTCTGCTGCCTTGAACCAGGTCTCTGTTACAGCACAAATGTCGATGCTCTCCATTTTAAGGAGTGCTTCGAGCGAGTGCATTTTGAGATTTAGACTTCTAGCATTGAGCAGCATGACCCTCAGATTGCATTTGTTTGTAGCTGTTATGGTGGTAATTTGGACTTTGGAACACCACCTAAAAAAGGCACAATAGGGGTGGCAAGAGCCTTGGCCAGTATCCAGAAGCCCAGGGGTGACAGATGCAGGCCATCTCTGGCAAAGCATCGAGGTCTGTCAGTCATGTCATCCCAGGCAGACAGATACTGGATCCCCTTCAAATGACACCAGAAACGTAGCCAATTGTTGAACTCAATCATTTTCTGATTGTACTGTGGTATCATTTTGGGTGATGATAGGATGCTGCTCAGGGCTGGGGTTGTACCCGCCTGGGCTACATAATCCAAGAAGTCCTCCATGTCTCTTTTCATATAGTCCAGGGAGGTACATCTCAGGTCATTCACACCCACATGTACAATGACAGAGTCATATTTGTACCTGTTATTGAGTGACCTGAGTGCATGCATTATATAGCGGATGCTGGCACCTGACAGGCAGCTGACTGTTACTTTCTCCTTATTCACCCTAGTGAGTGGGACATCAGTGTGTCTCACTATTGAGTCACCTATGACTAGTGTGCTGGGCATGCTGTTTTTCCTTAGGTGCTTTGGCTGAATGGCACACTGTTTAGTAGAGTTATGTGTCTCGGGATTAGTGTTGTGTTGTGGTGGTCGAGTGCATTTCTGCCTTGGAGGTCCCTGCCATTTGGGTAGATTTCTACTGAGAGCCTCCGTGAAGGTGGGTGTGTGATTTGTGTTTTTATGTGAAGGCAGTGCTGGTGTGTGTTCTGGAGGGCTATATGTTCCATTTGGTGTGGTGCAAGTGTTCACCTTCTCCTCTTGACCAGCTGTTTCATTATTGGCTGGAGAGTGCATGGCTTCCAATTTGGATATATAAGTGCATCTCTCACAAGTCTGAGTGTTGGGAGGTTAGAAGAGAGGGTTGTCAGTGTACATGACGCAGCTGCTACATTGCCTCAAGATGCCCAAGTTCACCAGGTTAACAGGAGAAAGCACATGGATAGAAAAAAGAACAGGGATAGACATAGTTTGACACAAAAGGACTGCTATGCAAGGACACGTATTAAAACAGTGCACGCTTGAATAGCTAGATCCTTACTACATGGCTTCCTGGAATTACTTTAACTGTGTGTGGACCTTAATCCCATCAGCTGGTCTTTTTAAACACTGAAACATCGCCACACACAGAGGACTGTAATGTGACCATAAAATTGTTAGACCAAGCCTTGTTGTAAAAGGGAGTGCAATATAAAATCCTTTCTCTTCTTTTTTGTTGCAAGAAAAGTGGCAGACAGAGTTAGCATACAAATAAATTCTTTTGGAGTAGACCAAAGGAGCTCTGAAATTTTAAAGCACTTTAAGCACAATAGGGAGAAATATATTAACCAATATTCTAATAGCACATTCTGACATAAGCTCTCTATAGATGGAAATATATCAAAACATCAATCAAATAAACAACAGTTCATGATGTTTGTCTGTGGTACAGAACATATACAAGACCATAAGATCTAGCCTATCTGCAGTATTAGGCAGGTTGGAAAAGGAAGCTTGCTTATGTAGCAATAATCTTACTGTTCAAACTTAAAATTGTTATGATTAGTGTTAGTTTACTCGCACATCTGTAATATTTTTTATCACGTGGATCATTGCTTCTGGCATTCCTAGAATGGCAAAGTACTAAGTCATACACATCCAGCACCCTAAAAATGACAGATGTCAATAACGTGTCCTTCAGGACAGCCAAAACAAATGCTGCTCTACTATTAAACAGGAAATCTATCTTATAATGTTTAAAACTGTCTGTGGATGTCTCAGTACAGCCTCACAAATACTCTACAGAAGGCTGAAGGTGCAGCGACTGACCAGATTGAGTCTACCTCAACATATTAAAGTCAAGGAATTGATGCATTTGTCAAATCAACCGGCACTGCATTTACCTAACAGCCTATCTGCTAACTGGACAGTCCTACTTACCTTTCTTAAATGACAGAAACAACCCATCAGACTGTCTCGGCAGTTTAGTCATTTCAGTGACTTCGTTAGATTTCTGAGTACATCCACACTATGTACCATTTCTTTGTTATCATTCTTCCTGCTTGTGAAAGAAAACTGGCAAAACAATATACTGTTTTGCTGCAGAGAACACACTAGACATAAAGTAGGAGGGTTGTTCTTAAAGATACTGTCACTTTTTGAAAAAAAAATATACAAGTGTCTTTATACATCAGGGTCTGTAGTTTAGAAAGCATACTGGCTGGTTTGACTGTATCTGAGAAAAGTGTTTTCCAATACGGCCAAGAGATTTCTTCAGAGCAATAAAATGCATATGCAAGTGTGTGGTACAGAAGGACAGCTGTGGTAGGGTTAGCCACCTGGCAGTGTGAATCTTTGCTCTAGATGATTGTCACTTTTGAAGTGACACCCCAACCCCATGTGCAAAAATGGGAAAAGGGGCTAGGGATGGATCTAAGGAAAGTGTATCGCCATTTCTAGGCCTTAAGGATGGTCTTCTTCTTCCTTCCCAGTTAGGCTTCTGCCACATGCTTCATGAGAGTTTAGTGGTTTTTTGCTCGCCAGCCAGTTGCCCAACTGCCACCCACAGCACACACACACACACACACACTCATGCCTAATGCCTAGGGCCAATTAGTGTGTCCCATCCCACCCACAGCATGTCTTTTGGGATGGGAGGAAACCAGAGCACCTGAGACCCATGTGTGACAGAGAGGAGAGACAGCATGCTGTGCACAGAGGCCCCAGCCCCCAGCCGAGGATCGAACCGGAGAACCTCTTGCTGTGAGGTGGCAACGCTAACCGCTGCACCACAGTGGATGGTGTTTTACAAAATCTGAGAACAGATGGAAAGAAAAAAAATTCACAGTAGGAAAAATGATTTTACATCTACTGTTACACATACAGTTAATTGAAAGAAGTTATACCTTTCCTGTGCTAAACGAAGTCGCCACTTAGTTGTCTGTATCATAGTAAAATGATCTGAAACTATACACTAATATTTGGTAACGATCCAAGGATGCTGAACTTGTGTATGAATAGATTTTAACAAGTGGCCTATTATGTTCAAGATGGGAATGAATCAATCTGATCAAGGTACTTTTGGCAAACTCAAAAAGTGCTGCTCGACAAAACTACTTTTGCTGACACTGGAGTTTGCTTTTTTTTCCACTGTTGTGACATCTTAAGAGTTGGTTTACATACACACATGCACACGCACACACACACACACACACACACATATATATATATATATATATATATATATATATATATATATATATATAAGTCAGAGTATGGGGGTGTTTCCTTACATGGGGGACCATGAGGGCTTGCCCCCAACAACATTTTTGTAATGTTCACTTTGTGGCAAATGTTTTTGACTTGTTTTCATTTAGTGAAATTACGTTCAGTGACTCAACATGAATCTGTTCAAGAATTGGAAGAGACTATATCTAGGATGTAGGTGGCATCAGCATTTAATGCACAGAACATAACAGCATGGAGTGTATATGCAAAGGTCTTGAAGCTTAACACGTTTCATTTAAACTGTGAGGATAATAAATGTAGCTGATGTCAAAACTAAAAATGCTCATACCTTTTCTCTGTAAAGGAGTACTTTTGTGTCATTTCTGTAATCTGCCTGATGTCCACTGTTGACAGCAACTTCTACTGTGGGCTGCCATCAGTGGGAGTACAGTCAGACACAAGGAACTGACCAAACAGTGGAACAATGAAACAGATTTATGAGCCTAGACTGAGCATAGTGAATTATCAGATATGGGATCATATTCACTTGCCCCAGAATTTGTTTGCCACTATGTTCCCTCTCTGGAAGTGGATTGTTATACAAAAAGTTTTGCTAATTTTTGCAGCTCACAGCAAAGCTTTAATCTATTTTTTGTTTCTCTCTTACCAGCACAGTTCCCCCTCCTTTAAGCAGACCTTTACTTGTTTTTTGTTTTTCCCAGGTTCCATCCATCCCCTGTGAGTCCTGATTCTCTTGCTGAATTACAGGCTACTGTTGTCCTGAATAATAATGAAATACTTTCAGTAATAATGTACCTTCTTTTTTGTTTATTTGCTAACTGAGTAAGTGAACTGGTTCTGATACCCTTTTCAACCACAACTTGGTCATATTACTGAAACCGTCTAGTGAAGGTAAAGTTGTCTGAAATAATCTGTCATAGGATGAATGCTGAGCAGATGCAGTTAATTTGATCTAATAACAGCATACTTTGTATGGAAGGATTTAATCTACAGAACATAACACCACAGAGTGTACACAATAATATCCTTGGAATAGACACGTAGATGAAAATGGTTCCTGTGAGCTAACATTAAATATGGTGGAAAAAACTGTAACCAAATAACTGTGTAGTTTTTCAGCAGTGTTTTATTTTATTTTATTTAAATTTGGTAACCAGAGCACTGATCCTTAGAAAACCAATTTCACTCTCAGCCTTGGAGTACAAAGAAAACATCATATAAAAACGTTATTCACAAAAATAAATGATAAAAATCGGTACTTACGTATTATCGCAACCAGATTTTTACGACAACAGTGGTTGCTTCCGGATCAGTGAATGTGCAAGTTAATGTGCTTGAAATGGAAAACGGTGTGTTTTCTTTAACAAAATAGGTTGCTTTCCGGAGTGCTACCAACACAAAGTACACAACATACTGTTGTTGTTTCTTTGTGCTCTTTACTGGCGGCAGCATGTTGCTGCATTGCAAGACCGCCCACTGAATGTTCTTTGTCAGCCCATGCTGTGAAATAACGGCCATTCTACGTACATTCCTTCCAGTTTGGCTTCAATTGTCAGGGCTGCTGTAGCATCCTTTACTGTCGTAGTTGAATGCAAGAATTGGTTAAGGCATTCAGTAGCGGCTTGCCAGTAACAGCAGGTATTCAGGCTTCTGAGGAATGCGGTTATTTATTTACATGTGCATTTTTTAAGCGTAGTGGAAAGTCTGTCGGATCAGAGATATATGCATCTTTTTTTGAATTTGGCACCCTTGCTGCAATGTTTTGGCCCTTTTTTCCCCCAATTCCAACTTATATGACATGACTGAACTGATGTTATTTGGAAGTCAAACACAATGCCTCTTAGCACTTGGATCCCGATCACGGCAAATGTTCGTTAATGTTGATAAAATGTAATACAGAGTGTTTTCTTTTAACAATACACCTTATTTTCTGGACTGCTATCAGTACAACGTGCAAGACATGCTGTTGTTCTTTCTACTGGCACCCCGTGTTGCTTCCTGCAAGTCTGCCCGTTGAACGATGTGCCAGTAAACACCATTAAGAAAGAACAACAGCATGTCTCGCACATTGTATCGATAGCAGTCCAGAAAATAAGGTGTACTGTTAAAAGAAAACACACTATATTACATTTTAACAACATTAACGAACATTTGTCATGATTGAAAAGCAAGTGCTACTACCGCGAAAATCTGGTTGCGATAATACGTAAGTACCTAAAAATCATATGAGAAGAAGAAGCAATCCAGAGAAACAGAAGTCAGTTATTTACAGTTTGATGGTGATGCATCACAGATGAATTTTGCAGACTACATTTGAACAGGACAAAGATGTTAACATACAAATAAACAATTCCACTTTATCAGGCCTGTGAAATAAAATCTTTATGGCCTAAAACCAAATCATTTAATTTCTGGCTATTTTTCTTAAGGTAAGCTGAGGTGAGCTTAACCCCCTCCCTTCAAGCATCCTCTGTTAACATATATACATTTCCTCAGTTCCAACAGTACAGTCTGATATAAATGTACATTTCTTTTTTCTCCATCAGGACCCACTGTTGATACATTTTTACACAAGCAGCTTTACAAATACATTTTTAACACAAGCATCTGTACAAATCAGTTTGATATACAAATTACATAAAATTCCTTACAAAACTCCAGCTAGCTATGCTGGCATATGTTACACATGCACTGCCTTACTCTCTGGGGCACAGCTGGCACTACCTCACATCATCACACTCATGTTCCCATTTGTTTTATATCAGCCAGAGGAAAACATCCAGTGGAAACTATTTAAATGGTCTTGTCAACATGTCACAGACATAAACCCGATTGCGACCCAGGCAACCCAAGTTTAATTAGCATTTTAGTTTTTGGAAAAGCCGTGCAGGAGAGAATGGGAGTGTGTAACTGACATAGACGTGCCCCAAAAATAAAAAAAATAAATAAACTGTGCATCATAACTGATGCAGTCATATTCTGTGACTGCTATATGTGCTTACATTTAATTTGTAACTGAATTTTTGTAATGAGTATAAAACATTTTTCAGAGAAATCTTAGCAAATAGGTTAAATTGAATATTGATGTATATGCTTGTTTACACGCATGCCTGTAAATTCATGGTATTAAATCTTATCTCAAAATCAAAGTCAAAACATCCATGATCATATAGTCATGTATCATACATGGATTTAGGAGCTCTACAGAGTTTTAACAGACAGTAGGAAACAAAGTAAGGATATTTATTTAGAAATCTTACCCCTGTCCTGTTAGAATATTCAAGTAATCGTTTTCAGAAGTGTGAGGTATGAAGCGAATGCAAGTCAGTAAGTTATATTCTTGTAATGTGTCCAACAAGATGGAATTATCATTATTTGCTAAAAACATAAGAGAGAAAGACATTCAATGACATTTCAACATATTATGAGTGTTGATTTGTAATAACAACAATAATAATAATAAAAATTATGCACATCCTTTAATTCTAGCAATATTGGACATGTAGTTAAGAGTACATTCTGAATACTTAGAATTTCTGAATAATACAGAGCAAGCATTAAGACATTCCTTTTCCATATAATTTATAAGTTTTAGTACCATGCTCTTATAGGACAATCTTATGAAGGTAATTGATAAAATTATTATATAAATACAGTCATTTATGTCATGCTATTAAATCTTCCTTTAGCAAAGTAACTAAGGAGTATTCCAGGAATGTGCCAAAATAGACAAAGGAATAAAATGAGATGGGAATGAGCAATGTGCAGGAGGGAAAGGTAAGGAAATGGAGGGAGAGAGCTGATTAATATTAGAGATAAGAAAATGTTATGGAAGGACACTAGAGAGGAAATAAATAATAGTAAGTGTCAGCTTCTAGGATGAAGAGGTAGAACAGCATTCATTAGTAGTACATATCATTAAAGTGAGATTGTCTTTTGATGTTACGTCATTACTATCTGCTAAGATATGGAGGTGTTAGTCATTCAGAAGTGTGACGATATAGTGCATTGAATTTTTCTTTGTGCCATATTTCTGCTGAAAACCTTGATTTGTATTTTTGTGCAAGTTTTAGCTGCTTGTATGCTGTATTTTACCAAGTGCAATGCTGGCTTGTATACAGAAGCTGATTGAGTTAGCACCCTGTGCCAGCACTATGAACCAACGCCCCAGCCTCTCAGCTCTTTAAGTGAGTAAACTGCTTGCTACAAATGCAACAAACAGTTGCTACACTTTATACCCTGCCTGCACGGAGCATTACCAGTGCTCAGGTTTTAGTTAAAAATATTTTTTTGTCAAATTTTTAAACTGTAACAAACTGTTTGCTACAGTTTAGACCACATACAGAGCGCTACAGTATTCAGATTTAACCACAAATGCAATACAGGCTTTTTAAAAGACAGTATTACATTAAAGAGCACTCAGGATTGGCTTATTACTCCTCCCAGCACTTTTCACCCGGGGGTATTGCACTCTCGTACTACCCTGGCTACAATACTGCTTGTTGGTTTTTATAATAAAGATTTTATTATTTAGTTTTAAATGCTTTCAGCTGATGAATTATTTAATATTAGCTTAAAGTTATGTGCAAAGATTGGTGTACTAATAACTGTTGACTCCAGCCTTTTGAAGTGTTACTGCAAAAGCCGTTGCTACCATACAGATAAATGTTTGATGTACTTTAAGAGTAAACAGCAACTGTGTTCTTCATTTGCAAGAGTGGTATAGCTGGTGGCAGTGTCATTATAAAGAAATTTATCTATCGAGAACAGGGTGTTAGCACAAGAGAGATATGATTAACCCACTTCTGGAAAATATTCCCCCAGATTCAGCAAGCCCTGCACGGTGTGCACGAACAGTGCAGGAGCTCCTGGAGGCAATATGGCCGCCGTGCGATCCAGGAATAAGCTGCAGGGACGTGCATGAGCGCTCCTGCACTATTCCTGCACGGACACAGCTCCTGTATGCAAATTACCCATTTGCAGGTGAAAACCATGCAAATGAGGTGAATTTGCAATCCAGGAAGCTGTACAGCTGGCCGTGCAGGACTAGTGTAGTGTGCAGAAATGTACTTGGTTAGTAACCGAGTACATTTCTGCAAACTACAAAACGGAGCCATGACAGCTCCAAATAAAGTGTGTACATTATGTGGAATCCATGCCAATGGCCAAATATATGGCCAATGGCATGGAAAACACTTGCAAAAATAAAAAAAAATAACTTTTATTTTTTTAGCCGATTTCGGCTGTTTAAGTGTAGGGCAGTGGCACGCAAATGGGATCGGGCTGAAAATATAAAAAATAACCTGAAATAAGTATTCTAACCAAAATCACTATTTTGCCATTATACTCAATGGTAGGCAGAAGACAACATGGCCAGAGAATAGTGGTTGCTAAGGGGGGAGGTTCGGTGTGAGACCTGTAACTATGCATTAGCAGGCAATCCTATGCAAATGAGGGGGATGGTACTGAATCCCAGATTTCCCCTCAATGCTAGTCAGCACCCAACAGTGTAAGTGCAGGAATAGCATGGTTCAAGCCTAACAGCTAGCTGACATCATAGGGGGTGTGTCAGGCTGCAGGCATACTGTAAGCAGATTGGAGCCCTGAGGCTCGGGTTTGCCCTTAGCTTAGCAGAGCTAAGCAAGGGGGTGTGTCTGAGGCTGCCTAGCACTCTTTACATTGCCTAAGTGGGTGTGCACTGGGTTTTAAATGAAAAAAAAAGTAAACCAGGAAATAGCAGCTCTGTGCACATTTGAGCACTGTGTTTGCACGGCACGCCCCCAGATTTAAACAGGAAGTCAATGGGAAGGGAAAACAGCAGTAGGAAGGTAATCAAGAAGAACTAGCATAACTGGCAGGTGAAATGTATCAGAATCAACCAATTACACAGGCAGCAGCCCAGCCCAGAACACTACTATAAACTATGCAAACACCTTTCCCTCTGGGTTTTCCCACATACTCTACACCACCGATGTATACAAGCGGGGAAAATTTAGCAAACAAAAACAACAAAATGATAGGGGCTGCAGCAGCTATCATACATCAACATGTGGAAGAGGCTGAGGGTGGTGAGGATGAGAATGCTGTCGACCACCCACATTGAGGAAATGGAGAACAGTGTACAGACCCAGAGTAACCTACCAGGGGCTACATGAGCTGGAGATAGTGGAGAGCTATAGGGTGGACAGGGACCTCCGACAGCAAATTGTTGAGCTGTGCCGGCCATGCCTGACACACAGAACTAACAGAGGGGAACCCATCCCAGTGGATACTAAGGTATGTGTAGGCTTAAGAATACTAGCCCTAGGTACCTTTCAAAGGCCAACTGGGGATATCATGGGGATCTCACAGGCATCAGCATCCAGGGTACTCCACTAGTTCCTGGATGCCATGTCAGCACATGCCGATGAGCACATATATTTCCCCAACACCCATGAGGCGTTGGCCAGCAATATGTGTCTCTTCCACCAAATAGCATAATACCTTGAGGTAGTGGGTGCTATAGACTGCATGTACATATGCATCAAAGCACCACCTGGTGAGCAAGGTAGGGTCTACATCAACTGCAAGGGCTTCCCCTCCATCAATTGCCAGGTCATGTGCAATGCCCAGGGCATTTTAATGAATGTGTGTGCTGGCTGCCCTGGAAGCTATCATGACTCCCACATCTGGCATCTGATGCAGCTGTACCAGAGATTTGCCAATGGGGACATCCCTTACGGTCATCTAGTGGGAGATGCTGGTTACACACTGGAGCCGTGGCTGATGACACCCATCAGAAATGCACACACACCAGAACAAGAACTCCATAATGAGGCACACGCACAGACCAGAATTATAATAGGGTGTGTGTTTGTGATGCTCAAGTCATGGTTCCAGTGTCTGGACACATCCGGTGGAGCCGTGCAGTACTCACCAGCTACATGTACTCAAATTGTCATCGTATGTGCCATGCTACACAATATGATCCTGCGGAAACAGCTAAAGCAGGAACAGCATGGGGCAGGGCCACATAGCCCTCCACCATTGCCAAGGCCTGTACAGGCACAGAGTGACTCGGAGGAGGATCAACCTGAGCCTGCCCCAGTAGGCAGAAAGAGGCGTGTCCAGTATGCCCTGGCCTTGGCAAAGAGACAACGCATAGCATATACACTGACACAGTAGGGACCCAAGGAATGACACCTCTCTCTGACTCGCACATACAGAAAAAGTGATGCCAAACATGACACTACCTGTCCTCAACCATGTATAGGGAGTGTACTATGTGCATCCAACATAAGTAGCCCTCCAGCACCATCCTCAATACTGGCACAGCCACAAGGTAAGTTGCTTTTCCTACCAATTGCTGAATGGAGTAGTATGTGTTGTTACTTGTATCTATGGTATGGATGTGAGCATGAAAGGGAATCGGGTGGCAGAATGGGATGCCAGCAGATAGTAGACACCTAAAGTGGCAGCATGAGATCTGTAACAAATACTGTTGTCACCATAGTAGCCAGTACTACACATGGTGACAAAACCCACTCCAGGAAATGTGCTGGGCCACATGTGTGCCCATATGACACACACATGCCAGTCAGGGAGGCTCACATACCCAACAACAGTCACAGCCAGCAGGACAGGTGTAGACAAACACAAACAAAGGCTGTGCTAAGCCCTCTGAATGATGGCTATGGATAACCTCCCCCCAAGGCCTACACAGACAGACTACAACAGGTCAGGCAGTGGGATGTTAGTTCTGAAGGGTAAGAAGTCAGAAACTGATATGTAGGTCAATCAAACCTAAGACCTGTAGTACACTGATATGCCTCTAGTTAGTATGATTAGAATACAGAATGAAATGGAGTACCTGACATACCAGTACAGTCATAGCAAATGTGTACAAGTGTCAGGTGTGCCCCCCAATCCTATGTAGAAATGTAGTAACAGTCTACTGTGCCCCCCAATCCAATGTAGACACGCAGTAACAGTCAGGTGCCCCCCCCCAATCCCATGTAGAAATGTAGTAACAGTCAGGTGTGCCCCCCCATTCCTATGTAGACACATATTATACCATGATCCCCCCAAAACGTGCACGCTGATTGGCCAGCGTGCCCGTTGTAAATCGAGTTATACTAATGGAAAAAGGTCCGTCGCCGGACTTTTTCCATTAGTAAACTCGTTTTAAAACACTGTCTCGCTATGTTAAATGGGTTTAACATAGCGAGACAGCTTTAAAATAAGCAACGGAGATTTCTGTTGCTTATTTTAAAGCTGTCTCGCTATGTTAAACCCATTTAACATAGCGAGGCAGTGTTTTAAAAAAAAGCAACGGAGAAAGCAAGATCTCCGTTGCTTTTTTTTAGTGTTTCGCTATGTTAAATGAGTTTAACACAGCGAGACAGTTTTAAAATAAGCAACGGAGATGTCCGTTGCTTATTTTAAAACTGTCTCACTATGTTAAACTCATTTAACATAGCAACACTAAAAAGCAACGGAGATCTTGCTTTCTCCATTGCTTTTGCTCAGCTCTGATGTACTGCGCAGGCGCGGTACATCAGAACTGCCGGATGCCAGACATCTGCAGAAGGGCAGTAAACAGGCATTATACTATGCCATTATTTAAGAAAAGTAACAGTTTCTTTTCTTAAATAATGTCATGGTATAATAGCAATAACGCACGCCTGGGTGTGGGTAATGCTAAATTTACCCACGGTTGGCTTTGTTTGGTCCCTCGGGCTTCGCCCTCGGGACCAAACCACACCAACCGTGTGTAAATTTAGCATTACCCACACCCAGGCATGGGTTATTGCTATAGTAACACACAGGTGTGCCCCCCCCAATCCTATGTAAAAAATGTAGTAATAGTCAGGTGTGCCCCCCCCAAAATCCTATGGAGAAATGTAGTAACAGTTAGGTGTGTCCCCCCCCCCCAGTTGTACGCAGACACATAGTAACACACAGGTGTGCCCCCTCAATCCTATGTAGAAATGTAGTAACATGTATGTGTAGGTATAATAACAGTGGAGCACAGATTACCTGAGCTGGCCAAGGTGGCAGGATAGATTGTAGCATGTGTACAATATGCAGGTCTGTGTGTGTTAGGTTGGTGTGTGTTGTATATTGTGTGAGAGTGGTCAGTATGTATGCATGGTGAGGTTTGTCCTGGTGGCCATTGCCCAGTACTGCCAATGACAGGGCCACGTCCTCACAACTGCAGTGCCAAACACAGTGCTTCCCAGTATAACACATTCTAGCAGTAAGCCATTGTAAATGTTTGGAAGTAATATGTGCCACCATCTGAAAGATGGACATGGTATGACTGTTGGGCCGGATATACAAGCAGTACACAGAGGGAAGTACCCCAGACAGACAAGGATCCTTACAAGGATAACAGATGTCAAAAAGCAGAGAGGCTGGGGTTGCCAATCCATACCCCTACATGTGACATCAAGGCCTGGTGAACAAATTAGGCAACCCTTAGGCAACCCTTGTATTACCCAGAGAACACTCTCAACCCATGTCTCATACACAAACACACTCACCTAGGCAACAACCACTTTGTTGGTAGTACCCTGCATATTGCCCACAGATAGTAAACATGTTGTGATTGCAGTGGACTACAGAGGGCATGGCACCCTGTCCCATCACTACAATAGACACATAATTGCAGACAGTGCGCCTTCACTATGTTCCCCACTGGACGCCTGCAACAACTGTAGTGCCATCAAATGTGACCCACAAAGGACATACCATGCTTTAAACACATGCCCTGTATGGACAGATGCCACTGACACTAGGGAATACCTGTATCATGCTGTCAATGTAGGTGCAGGGTCAACCTGGTGTCCATTGCAAGTTCCCACCACATGAGGCCAGGACTGGCACATCTGATGATAACAATATGTGTACACAATGTTAAAGTCATAAATAAATAACATTAAGAATTTACCTTATATGCCTTTAGTCAGGAACAACACTTCAGGATGTGCAAACAGAAATTTTATTCTTATAGCGCTGGGAGTTAGTCTTCATAATTCTTGATGAAGCATTTTCACTTTACATACAAAAACTATAATTGTATACAATTTCTTATCAAACTGCTCATGTAATTTCATGACGTTATGACTGTGTCCTATAGAAAACTTTGCAAATGTCCTCATCCCTCATGATTTTTGCCTCAGACTTCACAAGAACACCTTCTTATACATGATTCACCTGCTTCAAAGGGGTCTTGTTTCTGACCTTGGATGTTTCAAATCTACCCTAGCAACAACGCACTCCTAGCCTGGAGGAGTCAGGCTAACTAATTCCTTTTTGTAATAACTGCATGCCTCACTTCATGCAACACATACTATTCTCTCTTATTACATACTAAAAGAATGCAGTTTAAAATGAACAGTAATACTGTGGCTTATGAAGCTGTATTTTTCCCAGCCCTGCATACAAATTATATTTGCTTTTTAACAATCATATTATAGCATCATTAATAAACTGAAATGAATATACATTTTAATAAGCTGGTCTTGTCCCATAACAGTTTTCTCCCTCTGACACTATCAGTGTCATACCATACATATAATTATATTTTTATTATTTTTTTTAACTTGATAAAATACGCATCAGCGTCATAGTGGTCATCATCATTTTCTGTCAAAATAGAACTGTCATTGATTTGTGCATGCAGCGGCATTTCATGTGCAGGTGAGGTTAAACATTTTGTAATCACAGCCTTTAGAACAGAAAATGCTAAAATGATTATAAATATAATAAAACGTACAATGGCAATACCCTGGATTATGCTAGTTTCCAGGTTACCAAAAATACTGCCTAACCAAGTGTCCAATTTTTGGATGTGCTGTCCAACTCTTTGGCCCTTTGTTCCATGAAGTTTGACAGTTTTTTCTGTTCATTATGATAGTCACTAATATATAAGCAGCAACGACTCCTTACACATGACCAGCACATGACCCCCTTTTGCAGCAAGCATTATATCAAGTGACATTCGATTCTGTAACACCACAGTTCGCATTTTAGTCATTTATCGATTTGCCATCCTGATGTGATGTGAAGTTCGTTGGCCACCTCCTGTAGAATTTGAACAAACACAGTGATTTCAAGCATTGTCCTTTGCACTCCATACCCAGAATTAAAGAATGAAAATACTTGCTCTGCCCAGTGGATTGCTTGCTTATTTTTCAGTCTACCTGCTGGTGGGTTTTTGAAATGTTGAACACCATGAGTAATATAGCCTATAAAGCAACATTCAGACCAGTCTGTAGGCAACCAGGGGTAGGCACGATTACCACAGATGTAGTAATGGTCACTTATGCCCATGCCATGCCTCGAGTCATAGCTTTTTAAGTGCAAAGAGTTTAACAAACTTTCATGTCTAGTATCATTACATTTGCTTTTCCCTACTGGTACAGTCCCATTTCTGGCATAACATGTGTCTCCATGTTGTGTGGTTGCAAGTGGAGGAGACACAACTTTTGAAAAATCATTACATGACGCAAGGTTAAGCTAATGTTATTAAGGTCCTTTTTAAATGACACCTATGATGCAGGGATGAGAATCATGGGAATCCCTGCCTTGGAATGATGAGGTATATGTGAACATATCCAGCAAGAAACTGTTTTCTCTCGACCAATTTATAGAAGGGAACAACAGCAGAAACAAAGCAAAAGTACCTGTTGTCACTGGATTCATCATGGACTGCTGCTGAAGTTGACCTTCTCACTGGCAGATGATTTATCTGTCACACCTCGATCTCCCTCTATTGGCTGCGATGATTCATCTAGGGTCCCCACATGACAGGTCTTCTTGCAATGAGATGAATGAATCCACGTTGGTAGTCCTGCACAGACATTAGCAGGACCTGAAAAGGCCCATTCCACCTCGGACTGAGGCAGTTTTTCCTCTGGAAATATTTGTTATGTAGGCCCAATTAGCCAGTTGTAGTTGATGATAGGGTTGGTCAGGAGGCTTTGGTAATGCTGCTTTTACTGTTTGAGGATATTGCTGCAAAATTTTGAGGAGTCTCCTACAATAACAAATCAGAGCATCATCTGACAAAGTTAAATCAGCATTTTCCACTGGAGGGGTAGCTGGAAGGGTCATGGGTCTCCCCATTAATATCTCATATGGACTCAATTTTCTGGTGGCATTTAGTGAGCCACTCATACTCATTAATGCTAAGGGAAGGGCTTCGGGCCACCTTAAGTGGGTTTTAGCACAAATCTTCGAAATTTTATTTTTAAGGGTCCTGTTTACCCTTTCCACTAATCCAGATGACTGGGGATGGTTGGGACAGTGAAGACTCAACTTAGTATTAAAAGCTTTGCATAACTCTTAAACAGATTATTATTAAAATTAGTTCCCTGGTCACTGTTAACAGTGCTGGCTATACCGAATTTCGGTATATAATCAGATAATTTTTTAACAACTGTGACTGCATCAGCTTTGCGACATGGGTAAGCTTTCACCCATGCTGAGAACATACACACTACCACCAAAATAAATAATAAATTATTAGTCTTAGGCATCTGGATGAAATCCAGCTGTATATTAACAAAGGTCCCCAGGGTGGAGGAAAACATGCAGATTTGCAGTTGGCATGCTTGCTTATGTTATATTCCAAAGAAATAGTACAGTTTTGTACATACTGAAGTATCAAAGTGGAGACATGAGAGGCATGCCGACTTTGGATAATTTTATTAAATAAAACTGTCCTACCTGTATGGGCCGGTAAATAATATGCCCTTACTAGGTAAAGTAGCAAAGAGGCAGGTGCCACCAGTCGGCCATCCAAATGTCACCATATGCCATCAGAGGATTTTCTACATCCATCTTTAAGCCACCTCAGAACTTCTCCCTGTGATGCTTCAGCTTGAAATGCCGAAATCTTTGCAAAATCAAACACATCATTACTGTTGCAGTTTGTTACTGTTAACATACAAAGACGTTTACAACAATTTACTGCTGCTTGTTTAGCAGCTTGGTCTACCAAATTATTACCTTTGGTAACAACATTCTGTCCCTTTTGATGGGAACAACATTTGATTACAGACAACTTTTTAGGTAAAAAAAAAAATTTGCACACACGCTTAAGATGTGGAGGAAATCATTCCTTGGCTTACTGTGGACGGCAGGGTTTTGCTTCATGGAACAACACTGGTATGGGCCAAGAGGGAGATTTTCTTTCCTCTCAAGGATTACAGACAGCTCAAGGTAGGGGCAATCTTCGTAGACCCAGGGGACTGGGATCCTTTAGAGGCAATAGGGGGAGGGGTGCCATTCCCCATTAAGGTGGAGGTATTGGAGGATATGCTTTACTATTGTCCTGATTTCATTCTTAAGACTGAGGTCATTCAAGGGTTTCAATGGGGATTTCCTATTAAGTCCACGGTGAGGTTGGGGGGGAGTTGTAATAACCTCCGTTCAGTGCAAGGGAAAGAGGACATTTTGGAAGAGTTGGTAGGTAAGGAGTATAAGGCAGGGCGTTTGTGGGGTCCATTTGATACACCACCTTTTGTTAGCTACAAGGTGTCACAATTGGGGTTAGTGCTGAAGAAACAGGCTGGGGAGTTTAGATTGATTCATCATCTTTCATTTCCAGAAGGGAGGTCAGTGAATGATTTTATTGGGAACGAAGAAGTTAGGGTGCTTTACACCTCTTTGGATGATGCAGTGCAGGTGATCAGGGAATTTCAGGAGCCGTGGTTGGTTAAGGTTGACATTGAATCAGCTTTTCATTTGTTGCCCATTAGGAGGGAGGATTGGCCATTGTTGGGGATGAAAGTAGGCGGTAAGTACTATTTTGACACTGCCACGCTGATGGGTTGTTCCATGGCATGTGCGACATTTGAGAAATTTAGTACCCTTTTACAATGGATTTGGAATCAGAAGGTGGGAACGCAGAAGGTGGTGCATTATTTGGATGATTTCTTGTTAGTAGGGGAAAGGAGGGTGGGGGCTCAACAGGGGTTGCAGGAATTTATCAGTATGTGTGAGGAATTGGGTGTACCTTTGGCACAGCACAAGATGGAAGGTCCAGTGAGAGCATTGGAGTTCCTGGAGTTAATGGTAGATGCAGAGCAGGGATTGTTTTGTCTACCCCAGGATAAGATAGAGAGGCTGCGGTCAGCTATATGGGGGGGGGGGGTGTGTTGGACAAGAATAAGATTCAAGTCGGTTCAGTCATGGAACTGTTGGGTCTTCTGAACTTTGCCTGTCGAGAGGTAGATCCGGGGCGGACGTTTTGCAGGGTGTTAGCTTATATGCTAAAAGGGGGTAGGAGCAAATATCATTGGGTTAGGATGACCAGTCTAGTGCGGGAGGATTTGAAGTTGTGGGATGGTTTTATGCAACAATTTAATGGGATTTCCTTTTGACAAATGGATTGGGTGGGTCAGGAAGAACTTCAGTTGTTTACGGACGCAGTGGGGTTATCGGCATGGGGGTTTACTTTGGGGGAAGATGGTTTGCAGTGCAATGGCCTCCAGATTGGAATGAGGAATGGAGGCATGCTGTCACTTTTTTAGAACTGATGCCGATATGGGCAGCTTCGGTGGTGTGGAAGGAGCAGCTGAGGATCAAGTGGGTAGTTTTTCATTCTGATAATATGGCTGTGGTGAAGGTGTTACAAAGGAAGACAGCTAGGGCAGAACTGTTGTTGAGGATATTGCGGACGTTAGTATTGCAGAGCCTGTTAATAAAGTTTTCTTTTACAGCAGTACATGTACCTGTTGTTAAGAATGATATTGCTGATAGTTTGCCCACTTTCAGTTTTGCAGGTTTCGAGGGTTGGCTCCGGGGGCAGTCAAGGTGCCGGAAACACTGCCGGAGGAGGTATGGAATCTTGGGACAGAATAGTCAGGCATCTGATGCAGCATTCCTGGGCTTCTTCTATGAAGAAGGCAAATGGTAGGGCTCTTTTTGATTTTAATCAATTTGTTTTATGATTGCCAGATGAGGAAAGGGATGGTCAGAGGAATTATTGTTAAGATATGTGGCTAGTGCTTGGGAGAAAAGTAAGGCTTTGCAGACAGTTAAAGTGGATCTGGCGGCTATTAGCAATTTTGCTATGTTTTGGGGGGGGGTTGCAAGATTTTACGAAGTCCTGGACATTAGGCTGTATGTTGAGAAGGTGGGGGAGGGTGCTGGTGGAGTGTAGGGATACACGGTTGCCAATTACAAGGGGAATATTGAAGATTTTGTTACGGGGTTTAGGATTATTACATGGTGGTTTGCTGGATTATTTTATGTGGGGCACTCTATGCACATGGTTATACTTTTGGTGGTTTCAGGGTATCAGAATTGTTAGGTTCCTTATGTTGGAAAGATGTTATAGTGATTGAGAGGGAGGTCAACATCCTAATACAGAAAAGCAAGATGGATCAGTTGTGTAGGGTATGTACAGTGGTGCTCAAAGTGGACAGAAACCTTTGCCTTTGCCCAGTAATATGGAGTACAGAATTTAGGAGTAGGAGGTAGGGGTGTTCAGAGAGGTTGGTGTTTTGTTCAAAGGATGGCAGGGTAGTTTCCAGTAGTAGGTTTATTACTTTAATTAGGAGGATTTTGGGTTGCATGGGATTTCTGGCTGAGAAGTTTGCAGCTCATTCTTTTAGAATAGGGAGGGCTTCAGATATGGCTAGACAGGGTAGCTCAATTGAGGTTATTAAAAGAATGGGCAAGTGTTCCTCAAATGCCTTTTTATCTTATATTAGATAGTAGTGTTTGTGATTATTAACATTTTTTCTTTTTCTTTTAGGGAAGGGTATATTCATTTTGGGCCATTCGTATATCCACTGGGCTGAGAAGCATGCTTTAATCAGGGAGAATGGAAGGAATTTGGATTTATCTTATTTAGGATGTTCTGTGTTCTGGCATGGGGTTAGGGGTATGCGTTGTGATAGGTTGATGTTTAAATTTCAGAAGACTAAATTGTGGATAGTGTGTCCTGATATACTAATAATTAATTTGGGAGGTAATGACTTGGGCATTTTGGCTAAGAAGCATTTAGCGGAGATTATTTTGCAGGATTTGTGAAGACTACAGAATGGGTACCCATGTATGCAAATTGTGTTGTCAGAGTATTCCTCAATTGTGTTAGAGGAAGGCATACGGTTATAAAGCAATTGAAAGGACCAGGAGGTTTGTTAACCATACATTGGAGAGGCAGTTAAGAAACTTGGGGATACAAGTTCAACATGGAGACTTTGGGCAAGGAAAGGTAGGCTGGTATCATATGGATGGAGTTAATCTGAATGAATTTGGTTTGGATTTGTTTAACTTGTATCTCAAGCTGTTTTTACAAGAGATGCTGCAGGTTAAGGTTTAGGAGGAGGAACAGCCTGGGATCAGGCTGGTGGCGGAGAAGAGGGACGGGATTGTCCTCTTCTGTTATCCCTCTAAGGATGTGGTTTGATTTGGCCAATGTTTTTTTGTGGTGGAAGTTGAGCAGGTACGCTGCCTATTATTTGGGGGGGGGGATGAGCAGGTACGCTGCCCCGGTGAAGGAAGTTTCAGAGTGAGCAGGTACACTGCCTTGAGGTGTAATTGAGCAGGGTGAGTTGTTGCGCTACCCTGAGGATCATTGTGGATGAAGGCAATTGATGTTGTTTATATGTTTAAAGTTCATGTTATGATAATATTCAATAAATGTCGTCAAATGGCATTGCGTGTTTAGAGTGGATTGTTCGAAGGGGGGCCGGGACAATTGAGAGTTATGTTCATTGTCATAGTGTACTCTTTTCCTGACAATGTTGTATTTTACTTCAGCTAAGTCACATGTAGCTAGATTGAACAGTAGTTATCTGCAAAATTAGTCTGACAGGGGTTTTACAATTCCCAAGGTTGTTGATGGGGACACCTTTGTAGACTGCAGTGTAACAAACTTCAGAGACAAAACCTGTAGCTATACTTAGGTTAAACACTTTGAAGAGCAGATCATGTACACTGTCAGGCCCCATGAAAGAAGTATTTCTGGTCCTAGAAAGCACCTTCAGCACATGTCCCCCTGTGATAACAGAGGTTTTAAAGGATTTAGGGATATGTGGATTTTGGAACAAAATAACTGGGGTAAAATTAGTACTTGAATTTGTTTGCTATTATTTTGGCAATATCTGTTGTGTCTGTATAGGTGATGGCTCAGAGAAATAATTATTACTTGTACATTGATACTGAATGGATCAACCATATGTTTGAGCAATATTTCGGTCTTTGTCAGTCATGTGTAGAATTTAAGTGAGAGGAAGTGCTCAGTAATATATATGCTATCTTACTTTTACCGAGAGATGGTAATGACAAAGTCTTACATTACACCTGCACTGGAATGTAATGAATGTCTGCTCAACAGCAGTAATTATCACCGTTGTCTGAATGTGCAGAACCTTTCAGTAATGAAATGTTAGTCATTAATACATTGGGCAGGATTCACGAAGGCTTGCACGGAGTGTAAGAGACGTGTAACACTCCATGCAAGCCTCGTGATCCAGGAACAGCCCTAAACTCCGTGTAAGAGACCAGCTAAAACGTCTCTTACACGGACTGGGCGTGGACATGCTAAATACCTCACTTGCATCCGAAAGGTATGCAAATGAGGTATATTAGCGATCCACGAAGCAGAAACCATCCCGTGTAAGAGACGTTTAAGCTGCAGAAATGTACTCAGTTGACAACTGAGTACGTTTCTGCAAATTTCACAACGGAGCCATGTCAGCTCCAAATAAAGGGTGCATATGTGTCAGGCAGCATGCCAATGGCCAAATATGTGGCCATTGGCAAGGTAACCCGATGCAAAATTAATAAAAATAGAATTTTTTTTCGGGCGATGTGTAAACCCAGCGCAGCCCCGCGCAAACGGGCTGCGCTGTATAAAACATAAAAATGAAGGTTATAAACCCAGAAATGTGGGTTTTATGCAATACATGGAATGACAATGCAGGGACCAGCAGACCAAAAACAACATGGCCACCGTGTAGTGGTTGCTAAGGGGGGAAACTAAGTGTAAGAAATGTAACTAAGCATTAGTAGGCAATCTCATGTAAATGAGGGTTAGGATACTGAATCTCACAGTCACATAGCAAATGAGCACAGTCTGAGTAGTGTAAGAGATACATAAGGGGGAGGAATAGAGTAGGTGATAGGTGACATCACAGGGGGGAATGGTAGAAAGAAATGCAGTTCATTGGAGGTCAGTGTAACATGACAGATGACAGACACAGATCAGGGAAAGAGGAGTGCCGCAAGATAAGCATGGGAAAGTCAAGAAATGGAAGGTGTACACTGTTACTTACACAGATCAGGGAAAGAGGAGTGCCGCAAGATAAGCATGGGAAAGTCAAGAAATGGAAGGTGTACACTGTTACTTATACACAGATCAGGGAAAGAGGAGTGCCACAAGATAAGCATGGGAAAGTCAAGAAATGGAAGGTGTACACTGTTACTTATACACAGATCAGGGAAAGAGGAGTGCACAAGATAAGCATGGGAAAGTCAAGAAATGGAAGGTGTACACTGTTACTTATACAGATCAGGGAAAGAGGAGTGCCGCAAGATAAGCATGGGAAAGTCAAGAAATGGAAGGTGTACACTGTTACTTACACAGATCAGGGAAAGAGGAGTGCCACAAGATAAGCATGGGAAAGTCACGAAATGGAAGGTGTACACTGTTACTTATACACAGATCAGGGAAAGAGGAGTGCCGCAAGATAAGCATGGGAAAGTCAAGAAATGGTAGGTGTACACTGTTACTTATACACAGATCAGGGAAAGAGGAGTGCCGCAAGATAAGCATGGGAAAGTCAAGAAATGGAAGGTGTACACTGTTACTTATACACAGATCAGGGAAAGAGGAGTGCCGCAAGATAAGCATGGGAAAGTCACAAAATGGAAGGTGTACACTGTTACTTATACACAGATCAGGGAAAGAGGAGTGCCACAAGATAAGCATGGGAAAGTCAAGAAATGGAAGGTGTACACTGTTACTTATACACAGATCAGGGAAAGAGGAGTGCCAAAAGATAAGCATGGGAAAGTCAAGAAATGGAAGGTGTACACTGTTACTTATACACAGATCAGGGAAAGAGGAGTGCCACAAGATAAGCATGGGAAAGTCAAGAAATGGAAGGTGTACACTGTTACTTATACACAGATCAGGGAAAGAGGAGTGCCGCAAGATAAGCATGGGAAAGTCAAGAAATGGAAGGTGTACACTGTTACTTATACACAGATCAGGGAAAGAGGAGTGCCGCAAGATAAGCATGGGAAAGTCAAGAAATGGAAGGTGTACACTGTTACTTATACACAGATCAGGGAAAGAGGAGTGCCACAAGATAAGCATGGGAAAGTCAAGAAATGGAAGGTGTACACTGTTACTTATACACAGATCAGGGAAAGAGGAGTGCCGCAAGATAAGCATGGGAAAGTCAAGAAATGGAAGGTGTACACTGTTACTTATACACAGATCAGGGAAAGAGGAGTGCCGCAAGATAAGCATGGGAAAGTCAAGAAATGGAAGGTGTACACTGTTACTTATACACAGATCAGGGAAAGAGGAGTGCCACAAGATAAGCATGGGAAAGTCAAGAAATGGAAGGTGTACACTGTTACTTACACAGATCAGGGAAAGAGGAGTGCCACAAGATAAGCATGGGAAAGTCAAGAAATGGAAGGTGTACAGTGTTACTTATACACAGATCAGGGAAAGAGGAGTGCCACAAGATAAGCATGGGAAAGTCAAGAAATGGAAGGTGTGCACTGTTACTTATACACAGATCAGGGAAAGAGGAGTGCCACAAGATAAGCATGGGAAAGTCAAGAAATGGAAGGTGTACACTGTTACTTATACACAGATCAGGGAAAGAGGAGTGCCACAAGATAAGCATGGGAAAGTCAAGAAATGGAAGGTGTACACTGTTACTTATACACAGATCAGGGAAAGAGGAGTGCCACAAGATAAGTCTGGGAAAGTCAAGAAATGGAAGGTGTACACTGTTACTTACACTAAAGTTTCTTGCTGGGCGTGCATGCGCATGTGTGCACGCCATGAAGCGCGAGTAGGGCAGTGTGCGCGGGTGTAGGGCAGACTTAGCATGTAGAAGCCTGTTGGCAGACCTGTAACACTGTTTGAGCTGGTGTGCGCGTGCTTTAACCCGAATAAGTAGATTCTGAACAGTGTAAGCATGTGTGCGTGTAAGCCACTGTGAGCATGTTTCTGCTGGTATGCACGTTGCTCCCCCCTGAGGAAACAAAAAGGAAAAAGGAAGCAACAGAATTAGTAGGAAGCAAGCAGGGAATACTGCTGAAGCTAGCAGGTGAAAACAATTAGAAGCAGGCAATTACGCAGGCAGAATAGTAGCCCAGCCCAGCACTTAAAACTCTGCAAACAGTAGTGCAGGATGTTTCTCTTAGAAGACACTGCAAGACAGGAGTAAGCTAATAAAAGTGAAAACTGAAAAAGCTTCACTCAGAGCAGAAATGTTAGGGGCTGCCATAGCTGTCATAATGAGACATAGGCGACTTGCTGAGGGTGGTGACAATGCAGATGGTGCCAGACAACCCACAATGAGGAGATGGAGAAGAGTGTACAGGCCCAGGGTCACCTACCACGGGTTACGTGAGCTGGAGATAGTAGAGCGCTATCGAGTGGACAGAGAGCTCCTGCAGCAAATAGTTGAGCTGTGCAGGCCACGCCTCACACACAGAACCAACAGAGGGGTACCCATCCCAGTGGAAACCAAGGTATGTGTTGGCCTAAGAATACTAGCAACAGGTACCTTCCAGAGACCAACTGGTGATATGATGGGGATATCACAGGCATCAGCCTCCAGGGTACTGCACCAGTTCCTGGATGCCATGTCAGCACATGTCGGTGATCATGTATATTTCCCCAATGCCCGTGAGGTATTGGCCAGCAATATGCGTCTCTTCCAGCAAATAGCGGAATACCATGAGGTAGTGGGTGCAATAGACTGCACGCACATACACATCAAAGCACCAGCCGGTGAGTGGGGTAGGGCCTGCATTAACTGCAAGGGCTTTCCCTCCATCAATTGCCAGGTCATGTGTGATGCCCAGGGCATAATAATGAATGTGTGTGCTGGCTGCCCTGGGAGTTACCATGATTCCCACATCTGGCATTTGACGCAGCTGTACCAGACATTTGCCAATGGGGACATCCCACACGGACACCTAGTGGGGGACGCAGGGTATGCACTGGAGCCGTGGCTGATGACACCCATCAGAAACGCACACACACCGGAACAGGAACGCCATAATGAGGCACATGCACAAACACATAATGTAGTAGAGCGTGTGTTTGGGCTGCTCAAGTCATGGTTCCGGTGTCTGGACACATCTGGTGGAGCCTTGCAGTACACACCAACTACATGTACCCAAATTGTCATGGTATGTGCTATGCTACATAATATGATCTTGCGAAAACAGCTGCAGGAGGACCAGCATAGGGCCAGGCCAAACAGCCCCCCACCATTGCCAAGGCCATCACAGGCAGAGCGTGACTCAGAGGAGGAACAACCTGAGCCTGCCCCAGTAGGCCGAAGGAGGTGTGCCCAGTATGCCCTGGCCTTGGCAAAGAGGCAACGCATAGCATATACACTGGCTCAGTAGGAACCCTGGGAATGATACCACCTCTGACTCACTCAAATAATAACATGGATGCCTAAAATGACATGACCTGCTCACAAACATGTACAGGGAAGTGTAATATGCGCATCCGACAGAGGCAGCCCTGCAGCACCACCTGAGGCATGAATGCCATGTGTCAAGTAATGTAACACCATGTACTATATGCACACCTGAGCACCCTGACTAACATCCACCATCACCAAGCATGAAGCCACAAAATGACGATGGGATGATCAAGTGCAATAACTGGCTGAAGTAATGTAGTTAGTCAAAGGGGAGCCAATGTGTTTCAGGCTGGGAAGACATGCGGAGCATGACATGATGCACCACCTGCTAGGGGTGGCATGCACCTATCAGTCCATGCCCCATGGATACTGGGAAAGGCTGTCAGTACCCACAGCATGCCCTGAATAGGTAAGTCTCAAAACACAAACCCACCTTCATAGGTACCACAAGGGATAGGAACCTAGATGTAATGCTACCCAATGCCAGAAGTCTAAATAGCAAGATGTGTGCAGTGTAAACGCACACAGTATGGAGAATGTAGATATCAGTCCTGTAATAGAGAACTGGGTCAAGGCTCACATCAGCACCCTAACACTACCAGGTCACACCTCATACTGTGCTGTACAGCCGGAAAACATGGAACAAGCTACAAAAGGAGGGTGACTAGCAATAAATGTCAAGGATAACCACACCCCATGTTGGTACCACAACAAGAAGCAGCATGGATTAGCCATGGTCAAATACCAATGGCTAAAACCGCCTCCCAGTATATAGCCTGCTGCAGACTACTGCCCTAATACCAGGAACTGCACCTGGCCTATGTTGGAATACATGAATGTATCAAGCCCCCCAAACCACATTATATTGCTTGACTGAAAATACCCAGACATACACTGGGAGCATTATACTAGCACCAACACAGTCGGAGAAAAGTTCCCAGAATCCATAAACCAAAATGCCCAGGAACAACGTACCACTCCCACAAGAGGGGTAAGCATACTGGATGTGATAATCAGCAACATGTGTACTGGATGGCAAGATAAGAAGTGTATCCCTCACTGGTAAGACCAGACCATAGAGTAATCACACTGGATATACACATCCTGACCCCAGTCCCTGGCCAGAATACCACAGTGAAAAACATGTGGAAATCATAGGTTGCACCCCTACAAACCGATGTGGAATCCACGAAAGGCCTGTGCAAGTGCAGAATATGGGACACACCGCAGAACATGTTATACAGGCATTCCATGAACACAGCCAGGAATGCTTGGAGTATGCAATCACAAATAACAGCAAGACACAATGCCATTCACGCAGGCATCTGGCATGCTGGACTCCAGCCATTACCAAACCATGCAAGAGAATGAGGAAGCTACCACATGATAGAGCAAACATAAAAAGGGAAGTAATCACTGATCAGTAGTATGGCAATAACATATGTCCACACATACAATCCACTAAGGCCAGCCACAACAAGTAGAATCTGTGAATCCAGAGGCAATGTGACACCTGTCCCAAGTACACAGACAACCACAACTCCCCCCAATAAATACAAATATATGTGATAGATGCAACCATGTATCCAAACCAGAGGTTGAGCTCCCCCAACTCAGTACTGTCAAAACTAGTCAGGAGGAGAAGGTAACCACATACACCACAAACCCAGTCCCACATAGACCTACCACAACTGTAAACCAAACACATAAACACACCAAAACATTCCTGGAGGCCCTAATTACAAACACACCACACCAACAGAAGCCTCCAAAGCAGATCACAAGCAACCACAACCTCCAAACATAGCACATGCAACACATAGTACACAAAGCTGGTGTGCCAAACAGTCACAGGCCAGAAGGAGAAACAACATGCCTGATACAGTTGTAATAGGTGTCTGTATAGGCAGACACACTGCTGTCCCACTCACAAGACTGAACAAGGGAAAGGGTACAGTAAGCTGCCTGTAGGCTGCCACAATATGCCACATAACACAAGTACGCAGGTCACCCCATGAAAAGAGACATGGATGAGCTCTCTGAGTATGTACCCCAGGCCGGTATGACACTGGCCGTGTGCAGCATCCAATCCTCACCAAGAATGATGCCACAGTACAAACACAGAATGATCATGTCTAACAGGTGGCACAGTTACAGCTGTCAGTCCAAGAGGGTCTAATGTCTGTCTGCTTGAGATGTCAAGCATGACAAGCCATGCTGCTGTTCTGGGGATGGCTTGCACCTGTTACCCCTGTGCGTCTGGATACTGGATAAGGCCTTTGCCACCTCCATAGAGCCGTATGTAGGCAAGGCCAAAAAGACTACCCACCACCCTAGAAAACATAAGTGGTAAGAAACATAAGGGTAATGCTTACCAATGCCAGATATGTAAACTGCAATTTGCATGCCCCTGAGGCACTTCCCAGTATGGAGAACATCGATGTCTGTTCAGTGACAGAAGCCTGCTGCAAGCCTAGTGATAGCACACCAGCACTACCAGGTTATACCACATATCATGCGTTATGTCCCCAACACCTGGACCAAAACATCAAAGGAGGGGGAGTATCCATATGCAGCACAGACACCCATACGGCCAGGTAACTGAGAATGCGCAAAGCAGCGGAGACCACCCATGTGCACCTAAGTGTAGTCAAAACTGCTGTACAGTCCGTAGCATGCGACAGACCACACTCTCACACACAAGAACGCCACCCAGACATCCTGAAGACACTGCACAGTATGAATGTCCCACCAAATACCAGACAAGGTACACACAAATTACCACATAGGTGGCAAACCATTATGTATGCAAGGAGTAATTAGGGACCTAGGGACACAAGTCGACAGTAATCTGTCATGTGACACTCACAATGCCAATGTGACTAGGAAGATTGTCGATATTGGACACCGTATCATGAAAGGATTCACATCTACATCAACAGAGGTCACTGTGCCGCTGTACTGTTCCCTTATCAGACCCATAATCTAGTACAATGACTCATATGGGATATACCGTACGTGACACCTGCAGCAGTTCGGAAGACCTCATAGTTACCCCACCAAGAGGATAAAGGGTGTGAAATATATGTCATATGCTGCCTGGCTGTAGACACCCCAGCTGAACGCAGTCACAGACTGCCTACACAGAGGCATTGTATATCTGTTGTACAAGGCCATGTCCAACACAGGAGTAATGGACATGCTCCACCACAGGAAATCAAAGCCATTGGAGCTGTGAGAGTGACAGATGTCAGCCTCAACACATAATGAAATAGGATGTGCCGGAGGGACAGATACATAACCCAGAGGCTCTCCACACCCAGAAACAGGACCCCAATCCATGTTAGGCAGAGCCCCTCACTGACACCCCTCAACAGGAATATTGCCAAGTGGATGGATGATAGTACATGTATACTGGGGGTCTTCACTGTGTCACAACCAGACAGAGGCACAGTAAAGAAATTCATAAATGGCCATAATAGTCACATAGCAAGGGGTGGCAAAAGGCACACACACACTCTGGCTAGGCTTACTAATGCCCTAGGGTGGATAGCCTGGTATGAACCTATGAATATACAAATTGTACAGGACACTAAGGATAATCACAAGGCTTACTTAACTGATGGTAGGAACCATGTTGGGCATCCACAGATATGCTCCGAATCACACAGATATTATAAACAACATACCAAACACACACACATATTGCTAACATACAACCTGACAGGTGCAGTGCAACCCCCCCCCCCCCCCAGAATGCAAAATATCTATCCCAGCAGACTGCTGGTCCCCTGACATTGCAGATGCTGAGGTAACAGCCATCATCTGCAAAGCAAAACACACAGCAGCAAAGGTATGTGATGGTGTCCTGGGCTGAGGCCAACATGGACTCCAAGAATAATGGAATGCCAAATCACACTACTGCCCAATGTCAGCCTTACCACAGGATATGTACCCAAAGAGCAGTGTACAACAACAGTGGTCCTTCACAACAAAGGTGTTGCCTGAATGG
This sequence comes from Protopterus annectens, assembly GCF_019279795.1. NCBI lineage: Eukaryota > Metazoa > Chordata > Ceratodontiformes > Protopteridae > Protopterus > Protopterus annectens. The sequence continues at coordinate 36,836,563 of NC_056743.1, forward strand.
ATACTGCAAACTACCACCCCAGGATCCTGATAAGCTTGGTCTGCACAGCTATGGAAAGGATCAGTATGTACCGCAGACATAAAGCTATTGTGGACCTACTGATACTGGACCCTACACAGTGTGGCTGTCGTAACTGCAGATCCTGCCCCTAAACATGTGTGACCCATTTGAAGCAGTCAATAAGGTCATTGATGAGGGCAATGTGGTCCACACAGCATAGCTGGACCGTGCATATGCTTCTAGACAATACCCTACGAGTTCAGTATGGATATGTTCACCAGCTTAAATATATACCCCTATGTCAGTAGAGGGGTTGCAAACCAGACCAAGGACAGAACTGACATGGTCAGACATGCTGCATCCATGTCAGACTACAAAGCAGATATGAGTGGCATCCCACAAGGCCTGGTCCTGGGCCCCCGTTCTGTATATATGTCCCATAGGTATAGGCCAACATGGAAGGACTGTGACTGAACATGTATGCAGAGGAGTACAAACAGCCCACCATATCCGACCCCCAGTTGACACAAGCAACCCACAAAAGGGCCACCTACAAACAGACAACTGGAGCCATAGCCATGTCAGCAAGCTAATTGCAGAACTGTGTAGAGACAACCACCGTGGATATACAGTAAGTGCCCACAAATTACCACACAGGTGTTAACCCATTATGTACCTAACATGTAATGAGAGACCTGGGGACAAAAGGTGATAGATATCCTGCACTGGACAAACATGTGGCTGTAGTGTTCGCAGAAACATACTATATACCCACCCAATCATGAAGGTTGTCAGATGTAGATAAGGGGAGGTCACTGTGGCTCTGCAGTCATCCTTCATCAGCGTCACAATTGACTACAATAGCCCCTGTGGGATATACCTCAGCAGACACCTCCATCAACTGTAAAGTCCACGACAGTACCCCACCAGGAGTAGCAAAGAGCATGAACAGATGCCATGTGTTGCCTGAGTAAACAAACTGCAGCCCCACACACTGACATACTGACCAGCTACAGGCAAGCTGTGCCTGATGTATGAAGCCATGTCCAACCTGGAATCAATGAACATGCTGCACCTTGTACAATCTGTATGGCATTGAGCTATGCACATGAGAGACCTGAACCCCAGCACTGACATACATAGGACAAGCTGTACAGAATGATCCATAACACAGAAGGCACCCCCACTCTGCAGTAAACTCCCGGTACAGGTCAGCCAGAGAGTCACCTATTGACACCCCTCAAGAGGAATCCTGATGAGTGGGTGGGAGATGGTAGGCTTATCACTGTTATGTCAGAGGTAGACGGAGCCACAGTATACTAACCATGACATATGTCATGGCAAACTCCAGTTACAATGTGTGTCGAAGGACAAACACACCCTGTGACTAGCATCAGAAATGGCCTAGGGAACATCGCTAGTGTTTGCCAATGTCCACCCATGTTGTGGAATACACTACCAATGTTGGACGAGCCTGGTGTAGGTAATCCATATCTGAACATAATGCAACATGGTCATATGTGCACAACTGGCCCCTACACAGTCTGTTGTGCTCACTATGAAGATGTCAAGCAGTGATAGGACTAAAGCCCAGGAAACTGTCCACCACAGTGAAAGTACTGAACCAGTACGCTATACGGTACTACAGTGTTAGGTCATTATGAAAGTATGTTGACAACTGTCTGCAAAGTATCCCATGCAATCCCTGCAGGCACAGTATAATCCCTGTTGTGGCAGACACGAAGCAGTTGACCAGTTAGTACACAACATGACACCCAAAACACAACCATAAACGTGAGATATTGTTGAACTTCACACACACCCAAATATGTGGTGGACTTCAGAGTGCAACATATGGAAAGCTCACATTGGGCATGCTCACACACTTTGATAAATGAGGCATATGTCAGACAACATGCCATGGAAAGGCTGAACTGGGCATGCTCACACACTTAGGCCATATATCTGTTTAGCAGTTGGCCACACATATCTGGTATTTGTACGTGTCATTCCAGGAACCAACTACAACACAGCAATCTGCCCAGTGCACACAGTAAATGACTACAGAGACATAAGTGATATAGTGGATCGCCGTCATATGCAAACATCTTCCACAGATACACAAGTTGGTCATAGGAACAGGGAATGCTATGGCAATAAAGACCTGCAAACAGTAGAACAGCACAACAAATATTGTGCATCTGACAATTGAACATATGGGTGTAGAGGTCAATACTAGGCTTGTTGCCCTAGGGAATGACAGCTCAGCCAGAGTGTGCTTGGCATCTGCATCCCCAATACAGTAGGCTACTGTGCCACTGTAAAGTAGGTCACATAAGGCAACGTGTGGGGCTAGTGAGCTGTGCCTCTGTCAAGCAGGGGCACAGTGGAGATCCCAGGGTTTGAATGTGCTAAGCCACAGCCATGTTGTCGGTGTGTGCTGGAAGAGGGTTGCTGAGGATCTCTAACAGTAAGTGGCCATAAATAACAGACTGAGGGGAGCCCTATCCACATTCTCTGGACAATTCCACTGTCAACACTGTGTTGTGATGATTATGTGTGAATGAAGTGCCGTGCCAGAACTGTTCACAGATGTCCTCCCTCTGTGGGCTACAGCTCTGCAATGTATTAGCTCACTCTGTCTGTTGTACGGCTCATATATGGCTGGTGTACACCTGACAGGTGTCTTGTTGTGGAACAGTCATGAGTATATGTGGGATAGCATGATCAATGCAAACCGTACACATGCTCATAGAATGCAATTGTCAAGGATTATGCTGAGTGGCCAGTATAGTCCCCCAGCATGGGTCCTCTGAAGTCGTCTACCCCAGTCTTCACAAGTGTAGAGTCTGCTTGTGCTAAATACAGTTTGTGTGCAGTGACAACCTTGCCTGGGGGTGGAGATGGGATATGGATGTCCAGGGAAAGGTGGGTATGGTAAGATATCAACAATGGTGGTCTACCTCTGGTGTGGAACAGTGAGTACCCATGTTGCAGATGGACAGGTGCAATATGTATTCCCCAATGTGGCTGTGGTGTGTGGTTCTGCTATAGCACATGGACCCACAAATTGTAGTGGCTGTAGGGTAAAGTGGTAGAGGCCTGAGTAGTTCTCACACACGATATGCCTTTACCTGATGTTAACAACTGGAATGGTGTATGTGAACACATGCATATCCCGGCACTGTTCCCAGGGAAGCTAAGTGTGTGTCCTGGATGTGGGTGTGGTGTTCTGGACTGGTTGTGTTGTGTGTTACAGGTCCTGTGGTCACAAAGAATGGTATAGAACATAACCTGCCAGTGCGATGTGCATATCTGACCCTGACGTAGGTGGCTGCAAATGCATATATATGCTATCCCCCACCTGACAGGTAGTACTACATGTACATACCTCTGTAGAAATAAAGATGTCAGCACCCTAGAAATACTGCAGGTGCAGAACAGATGCCCAGTAATTCGGATAGTGCGCTCTGCTAATGCGTTTCCCTCAAGTGTCATAATATAGTTAGGTAGGGGTTTGAATCTTGCAAATGCTCGGTGAGTGGGGTTTGTGTGTGTGAAAGTCTGTGTGAGGGAAATGTCCCTTTTGGCAACTGGGAAAACACACTACAGGATGCACATTCCCCTTTCTAAACACTGATGATGTCAGCACCCTATAAGTACAGCAGGAGAAGGGAAACCTCCCAGTAATGCAAATAGCGTGCTCTGCTAATGCGTCCATCTCGAGTGTCATAACATAGTTAGATAGGGGTTTGAGTCCAGCAAATGCTCAGTGTGTGTGCGTGTCTGTAGGAAAGAAATATCCCTTTTGGCAACTAGGAGAACACACTACAGGATGCACATTCCCCTTTCTAAACACTGATGATGTCAGCACCCTATAAGTACAGCAGGAGAAGGGAAACCTCCCAGTAATTCGAATAGCGCACTCTGCTAATGCATCTGTCACGAGTGTCATAACATAGTTAGGTAGGGGTTTGATTCCTGCAACTGCCCAGTGTGTGTGGAGGGGGATTAGTGTGTGTGCAAGTCTGTGTGAGGGAGATGTCCCTTTTGGCAACTGTGAAAGCACTCTGCAGGATGCACATTCCCTTATCTCAGCACGGATGATGTCAGCACCCTATAAGTACAGCAGGAGAAGAGAAACCTCCCAGTAATTCGAATAGCACACTCCGCTAATTTGAATCCTGCAAATGCTCAGTGTGTGTGGAGGGGGTTAGTGTGTGTGCAAGTCTGTTTGAAAGAAATATCCCTTTTGGCAACTGGGAGAACACACTACAGGATGCACATTCCCCTTTCTAAACACTGATGATGTCAGCACCCTATAAGTACAGCAGGAGAAGGGAAACCTCCCAGTAATGCGAATAGCGCTTTCTGCTCTCTCGAGTGTCATAATATAGTTAGGTAGGAATTTGAAACTTGGAAATGGCATGTGTGTGTGTTTGGATGTGGGGAGTTTGTGTGTGTGCAATTCTGTATGACAAACATGTTAGTTTTGGCAATCAGGAGATCACACTACCTGATGCACATTACCCTTTCAAAACACTGATGATGTCAGCACCCTATGAGTACAGCCAGAGAAGAGGCACCATCTAATAATCCGAATAGTGCGCTTTGCTAATGCGTCTTTCTCACATGTCGTAACTTAGTTGGGTAGGGGTATGAATCCTGCAAATGGCAAGTGTGTGTGTGTGTGTGTGGGGGTAGTAGGGTGTGTGTAAATGCAAGTGTGAGAGAACAGATCCTTTTGGCAAATACTACAATACACCAGATGCTGCATATTCCCCCAGTAAACACAGGGGATGTCACCACACTATCAGCACAGCCAAACAGGGCTAGTTGGCCAGTAATGCCAATAGTGCACTCTGCTACTGGGTCTATTACCATTGTCAGAGTACAGATAGGTATGTTTTGGTAACCCACAACTGCCACGTGTGGTTGTGTCACACATTATGACCCTGTGTGGGTCTTTGTGCATAACAATGCATGCCATTGGCTAAACCAGCAATGGCATTGCACACATGATGTATGTGTGTGACACATACACATAAATACCTGTGACCTGCAGTAGTTACCATGTCTGACACATGCCTCGAGTGGATAAATGGTATTTGCAATGCATAACAATATGACTGTGTCTTACTGTGCAGGGGCCGCATGCGGTATGTGTCTATACAGTGTGGGTGTATATGGTAAAATACCTACAGCAGGGGATACACATCTGGTCTGGGCCATATAGTCTACATGTAGTCGATGTACAGGTGCTGCATGTTCCCACCTGTTGTGGGAGTGGTAACATGTCATTCCACTGCAATTCAGTGACCACATGCTGGGAACCCTTCAACTAGTGTGTTGTAGCTACAGTAATGCTCACGCACAATGTTTGGCTGGATGCAGTCCAGCCATATGAAGACAGTCCTTGAGACTGTCATATTGCCAGTGTTGTTATGGAGTATAGGTGGTTTTCCTGTGTATGGGAGGGTTGTGTGTGCCAGGCTATGAACCAGACGGCAGTCCAACACACTGTTAGCTGCACATGAATAGGCCCTGATGATTTGTGCTGTGCCAACAACCTGGAGGTGTGTGTATCTATGGTGCCTTGGGATACCACCCCCCTGTCCATGTGTGTCACATGTGTAGGGGACGACAGGCATGGTATGAGGCATAACCTTGCAGTGATGGGTTGCACCTGTGAGCCATGAATCAGGACTGTGGTACTGCACAGACATTGCAGTTCACCATGCTGAGGACAGTGTCCAGTGCATGCATCTTGCAGTGTACACTGCTGGTGTTGTGTAGCAGCACTGTTAGTGTCCTAACCTGTGTGATACCCATGGAGGTGGCTATGTAATCCATGTCCTGCAGCATAAGGCAGTATGTGTGTATCAAGGAGCTTCGCCAATATACATTGGGCCATGGGTGTCACGTGCAAGCTGCCCCTTGCACATCATTGTGGCTTCCCTAGCATTTAAGCACATGTTGACAGCCAGCGGATACCCTATGAATGACATTGGAGACTGAGCAGAATGTAGACATACAACACCTTTCCTACATATAGTGGTAGCATACCTGGTGAGGGTATGTTGGCAACCAAGATCAGGCTCATACTGGCCTGTGCCACATGCTGAGAGATCCCTTCTATGTTCCCTATCATGTAGTCCAGGGAGGTATGTCTCAGGACATCCATAGTGGCATGGTCAATGACTGAGTCATATGTGTCCATGCCTCTGACTGACCTGTATGCATGTGTTTTGTGGTGGACCATAGTGCCCCTGAGGCATATCACTGTGACCTTCACCATATACAGCCTGTTGAGCGGGACCCCACTGCAGCGCCCAAGACAGGTACCTGACACATCTGTAGCAGGTGTGTTGTGTAGCCCTACAGGCTGTGAGTGTGTGGCACATGGGATGTGTGTGCCATGTGTGGCATGTGCTCTGTTCCGACGTAACATATGCCTGTGTGCCAGCTGCGAAGGTGTGTGATTCTCAGGCAGGATGCTATTCTGAGTCCCCACGTATGCCCCAGTGTGTTCAGCATGCTGTCAGTGCGTGTCTATGTCTGACTTGTATTGTAGTCACTGTAGTATGACATGCCACCTGACAGGGTATGGCATTACTGGGTTCAGAGAGCTCAGTCCCCAGACTGGCTATGTGGTGGCATCCCACACATGTGTTGTACGTTCCTGGCCAAGGGTGATGGTTGACTGCATACATGTGGCAGCTGTGACATTGCCACATGACTCACATAAACTACAACTGGACCATAGAGGTGATTCACAGGTTACCTTTGCACATGCTACCCTAGTAGTGTGATTGCCATGGTGAGTACCAACACATAGGGCAAATGGGGAACAACATACTGAAGGTGTGTATGTGTGGGTGTACTGCTACTGTTTCATAGCACTGGCATATATGATTGCACACGTGGGTAAATGCCAGGTAAGACATGTGCAATGTGTCACAGGCAACGTACATGCAAACAGGACAGACAGTGACGTTCTGTCATGTGTAAACTTGACATACGTATCGTACGCTATGCAGATGTCACTAGGAGACCACAGAAGCACTGTAACTCTGCATTGCATGTGGAAGCAGTGTTCCAGGGAACCCCAAGCGAACATGCATGCAAACAAAGCTACAGTAAGCAGGGCTGGAAGTAGTTCATTGTACAACAAAGAAGGGGTAACACGAACAGTAAGTAATAGTGCAAATATGTAGGCACTATCAACATGTACCCAGGTATGCACAGCGCAGATGCCCATGGTAGAACTGATATTATGTCATAGTTAATTGTGATTTGGATTACATTGGTACTGCACACATATCAACATGCGCAAACATCCACATTGCATAGTTGTTGTGGGCAACTTGACACCATTACTGTACATGTCCATCATTGCATATCACTACTTGCATTAGCTTCCCCCCTGTGCTATCCATGTATATGGCTATCTGTTGACATCCTTACCACCGGCATGCAATAATGTACAGCTGTTACACTTTGGTACATGCTATGGGTGCAGATAACAATTCAGGACAGTCATACGGTTACTGCATCAGGCATGCTGGGATATACACACAGTCATATCAGCACACTGTACTGTTACCAACATGATACTACTAATACACTTCTATGTAGTCACCCTGTGCATCAGCAACATGTTTACCTGTTCCCGCAATGATGTTGGAGATTGCAGGAGGTAGCACAGTGTCATCATATGCACAGGGTGTGAATTAGGTATGCCTGAGTCTGCCACTGATACCACCAATTGACATGTGTGTGTATGTGTGTTGGTGAGGGACAGCAGTACAGGGTGGGGCACTGTTGGTGCAGTGTGTGCGTGTATGTGGTAGCCCTAGGTGTTAACATTTCGCATGTGTGTATGTACGCACACAATTCCACCTCATGGCTGCCATATACAGGGGTTTGTGGACAGCCACAGACTGCACCTGGCAGGTCATACAGATCAGTGTCTGTGGGCATGGACACGGTACCTGTGCCTGGCAGGGGTGCTACGGACCATATCCAGTACTAAGCCAGACTGGGTACTGTCATCAGAAGCGGGAGTGTGTTGACTGGACACAGGTCCCTGTTGGGACTGTCCAGAGCCACGTGCACGTGGTCTCCTGGGGCGTTCCGATGACAGCACAGACCCAGCATTGCTGGGGCTGCTGCTGGCACTATGGGGGCGTGCGCAGGCCTGTTGTCATCTGCACCGACTGCCAGCTGCTGCTGTTGCTGGCATACAGCCATGTCGACGCCGCAACCGCCTACCATTGCCCTAGCTCATGGACATTTGGTTGTGGAACTGCTGTAATATGTCCCCACAATGTCTGTCTATGACATTGGTGAAATTACAGATAGCATCCGCGATGTCACGCATACTGTCAGTCATGGCTGTGCGACATGCTCTCAGCTCCCTCAGACCCTGTCTGGTGTACCTTTCCATACACGACTGTGCCTGCATGACAGCCCGAAACATAGCTGAGGTTGACAGACCTCTTTGGGCATGTCTGCCAGAGGCAGTACGCCCATGGATGCTCCCACGAGAACCAATGGGCAACTGTCTGTGTGGTACCATCGCAGGACCCTGCCCATGGCTGCTGTGTGGGGAAGCATGTGCCACAGATACCACATTACCCTGGTCAATGCCCACTGTATCCTGTCCATCACCTAGGGACAATGGTGACAAAGGATGTACTGGCAGGATGACTGTGCGCAATGATGGGGTTGACAGCTGTGTACTGTCAATTGGCTGACCAATGGCAGACCCTGACACACCTTCCTGTACCATTACACAGATATCATCATCACCAGTACCTGTGGCACCAGATTCAGGTTCCCTGCTGCAGGACACCAGAGCAGCACCAGAACCTGTGGGACGAAGACAGGAAACACAGTTTACAGTGTCCACACAATGTTACCAGTGATGCACTTATGCACACATGCACACATGCACACATGGACACAGGCACACATGCAGACATGCACACGTGGACACATGCACACAGGCACACATGCACACATGCACACGTGGACACATGCACACATGCACACGTGGACATATGCACACATGGACACATGCACACATGCACACGTGGACACAGGCACACATGCACACATGCACACGTGGACACAGGCACACATGCACACATGCACACGTGGACACAGGCACACATGCACACATGCACACATGCACACGTGGACACAGGCACACATGCACACATGCACACGTGGACACAGGCACACATGCACACATGCACACGTGGACACAGGCACACCTGCACACATGCACACGTGGACACATGCACACATGCACACGTGGACATATGCACACATGGACACATGCACACATGCACACGTGGACACAGGCACACATGCACACATGCACACGTGGACACAGGCACACATGCACACATGCACACGTGGACACAGGCACACCTGCACACATGCACACATGCACACATGGACACAGGCACACCTGCACACATGCACACCCCGCAGTATACACACAGAGCACTACTGAGTTACACTAGTGTTACTATCACTATCAGGACTATTATAGGTATTGTTAAACACACTCACCAGCATGGATGGCCTGCCTTGCTGTAACCCTGGAGGGACCTGCAGAAATGATGAGATTAATGTCAGTGGGCACAACTGTGCCATTGATACTGCATATGATACAGTGCAGTAGTACACCAGTTGCCTTTCACACGTCAGCTGCTGATATTGCCAATATCACACATATCACACATGCACAATTACATACTATGTTGACAGCTACATACCACGGACACACCTTACACATGCTTAAACTAACAGTGTACAGAACAGTCAAGTGTACATATGGCATATTACCTGCACGCTCCATGTCGTGCTGCTGTGTGGATCCAGCCTCCATCATGATGCAGGTGTATTGCTGTTGCTGTTCCGGGGCTGGAGCCACAACACTTAGGAGTAGCCCCTCCAGTGTGGTGAGGGGGGGATGTGTGGCCACCCCACCTCCTGTGGCAACCTGTTGCCTGTGGATATCCGATGCATGCTGATGGACATTTCTGATTAAATCACTGCAGTGATGTCGTACCTGCTCATATGTCCTATTATGCGTGCCAATGTCATTTACCCTACGGACAAGGTCTTGCCACAGTGCAGCCCTCTCCTGCTGATTCTGGCTGGTGCGGGAAAACAGTATGTCATACTCCCGCACCAGGCTCTGGTGTATCTCCTCATCTTCCGCTGCAGAGTAGGCGGGATTACACTGACGCGCCATCTCCCTGGAAGAGAACACAAACAGGATATCAGCAGACTATGTCAGCAATATATGGCACACATACTACACATGATACTCATGTGTAGTGATATACTACTACTCCCATATGTTGCATGTGTGTGTCTCGTGGTGGATACACAAGTACATGGCCAGATATCAGTGCTCAGCCAACACCTGTGCAACAATACCTGCCACATTCCATACAACATAGTAGCATGCCCCATCGGTCAGCACACTGCGACAGGTCCAATGCACAACCTCACTCTGGGGGTTCATACCAAGGTACTGTATGTGGAACGCCATCCACTAGTGTGATGTGGACACAAGTTACTCGGACTGGATATACATATTCCACCACCACCACCACCAGCACAGTAGACTACTTTGATATGTATGTGATTAGACAGTTATTCACTTGTTAGGACTGAGATGGTATCCATGCAGCCCACTGGGCCAGTGGAAGCCACAAACCACACTGCTGACCCCTTTGCGAATGCTTACCACGGACATCCCACAGATTTCATGGAACTTGCACACACATTTCTAACCCAGACCCTATGCACAAAGGTTAGGCATCCTGTCCGGTGGACCCCAGACAGAGGCAGATTGTATAACAATAGCAGGAGGCTACTGCAGGACAGAGAAGATTCACATTAAGGGAAGGCATCTGTGGTCAGCACTGGTAATACGCTACGGTCTCTCATAACAACGGCCATGGCCTACTCTGGGAGGGAAATGGCCACAAACACTATAGATAACCACAAGGCCTTCTTCAGTTATGTTACACATATGGACCAAATGCCTCAGATATGCTCTGAGTTAATACACACCTACTTAACATTCACCGAACACACAGATATTGGCAACATTCTTGCAGACAGGTTCGGTGCACGTATCCCCCCTCCTTCTCCCCCACAAGTTGAAATACTTATCACAGCTGTATGTAACCTCCCTATCATCTCACATGTCCAGGTGAGGGCCGCCCTCAGCAAAGCAGAACACACAGCATCACTGTGACCTGATGGTATCCCTGGCTGTGTGCTACATGCACTCCAAGAGGACATACAACCGCATATAAGACTGATATTTAACCTTGGCCGTACTACAGGATATGTACCTGGACACTGGCATACAGCAACAGTGGTCCCACACCACTAAGGAGGCACCTCTACTGACCCTGGGAACTAACACATCATAAGCATAACCAGCCTGGTCTGCTAAGCAATGGAATTATTCAGTATGGGACGCATATACAGCGATATTGGGTACCTGCAGACACTTGTTCCCAGCCAGTTTGCCTTTGTGATGGGCTGATCCTGCCTTTTGAACCTGGCTGACCTTTCAAAACAGTCACTACAGCCATTGCTGAGGGCAACGCACAGACAACTGCTGCCAGGATCATGGCCTAACACTGACTGACATGTAATGTATAGTCATCCCCTTTTGGTGGAACTACGTACACACAACATATCACATGGACATACCTATAGATACATACCTATGACACATTTGGAGGGTTCACAGTATGCAGACTATTAACCTGCTACTTTACATTACCTGTGTTTGTCGCAGCTGGTTGCGTTACCACTACTTCTGCTTCCTGCTGCTGCTGGCACGGCTTGCTACTGTCACTGCTGACAGCTTAGACTCACAGTGTGAAACGTGTGTATTTTTTTTCTCTCTCTGTCTCTGTCTCTGTCTGTCTCTCTCCCTCTGTCTGCTTCCAGACAGTGCAATGAACATATTGCATGTGTGGAGTGTTAGTACAGGATGCTTTTGTAGGTATCTGCATAGGTCCATGTGATGGCCTCTGCACCAATTGTAAGCCAGCATTTGCTAATTGCATGCAGCCAGTTGTGTACTGATTGCAGTTCTCACTGTGATTTCAGGACAGTGCTATAAAAGGGTATATGAGATAGGCGTTGCCCTTTCAGATTGTAAGGGCGGGGACCATGCTGGTATGCTGTGGACACTGTTCTGTGAGTGTAAAGGTTAGTAGCTCTCTCATGATTCAGGCTGTGTTGTAGAGTCACATTTCTCCATTCCTCTCTCCTGTTCCCTGTAGTAAGTGTGTATGCACAATGACACCTACAACTATATATATATATATATATATATATATATATATATATATATATGTAAATATACATACATTTATATATGTACATTAACTGACATTATTACCTACTAGCTACCAACTAGCATGGCTGTTTCTGTTCACACACTACTATTATGGGAATCCACTAGTTTTGACAGTAAATTCTAAATGACATGCTTTGTGTACTACACATCCTATATTCCCTTTACATTCATTCCTACTATTACATGATATATTTATTTTAGCACAATGTTCTTGTATAAGAGTCATGGCTTAGTGATAGGTCATACAGACTACTGTTTCCAAGGTCCTGGGTTCGGGACTGACAGTGGGATTTTATTTTGCTTTTGAACTGACTACAGGACCTGTCAATCAGAGTGACTAAGGCACTTTTAAGCAGATGTAACCAGGTTAGCGCTGGTTTGCGCGGAGCTCACACATGCGCACTGGCATTTAGCTCTGCGCACACATGCGCACACCCGCTTACAACCGCTTAACAGTGCTTACTCTGGCGCACACCCGCGCTATTTTCTTTGAAAGAAATGAAAATGGGGAGACAGGAAAGTGGTGAAAAAGGGGTCACAAAGAGGGTAAGACAGTAGGGAAACAAGCTTGGGATTTGCAGGAGGGATGTAGGTAAGGCCCATAGCTGCCCATTTCTTCATCAGCAACAGCTGTGCATATGTATGTAATTTGGTGTGACATTTGAAACCTTCCACCCCTGAGAGAGGTGTCAGGACAACAATAATACTTGTTGTACAGCCAATTGTAATTGATAGTTTCCATGTCCAGCAGACATGTGTGCGGAATGGGCAGCTATGTATGGGGCGTAATTTTTTTGTGGGTACAGAGTGCCCTTTTTTTTTTTTTTTTTTTTTCAGGTGACAGTGGTATGTCAGGTGAAGGAAGTCGGTATAGCTGGGGAGGTAGGTTGGGTAGGTCAACAGACAAGACAAACAAGACGCATACAGGGGCGGTGTGTGACACGTGTGGGGGGGTTACACAATTGATGGGGACGGAGGTTTGGATATCCAGAGCCGATGAGCCCACAGATGGCAACAGTGGAACTGATATCCCCACCCATGGGCAGTTGCCACTGTTCCTTCACTGCCCAGGATGGGGCTGTGCTGGGGGCTGTGTAGGCCGGGCAACAGGCATGCCCGTAAGTTGTGCCACCTGTGCCTCAAGCTGGCGTAGGGGCCCAAGAACAGAGTCCTGGATCTCCCTACGCACCACAGTCCGGACGCTACGGAGGGTGAGTGGTGGTTCTCCTCCGGCCACACTTGCAGAGGGGTGACGAGCCCCATCCCCTGCCACGCTTCCACCTGCAGGTGGCACAGGGCCACCAGAGGAGTGTCCAAACTGGGCACTAGTGCCAGGTGCACTCGCCAGCTGAGGTGGGAGAGGTGGGTCCGCTGGAACCCGCCTTCCCTGTCGTCCTATGTTTTGCATTATGTCATTACAGTTTGGGTTAGTGACATATAATACCATTCACAATTAGTTGTAACAGCATGCATTAGTATTCCCATTAACCAAACACCCAGATATTCACACCATTGAACAGCAAGCATAACACATGCATAATTTGAACAGCAATACACAGTACAACAACATGCAGGGTTGATTGATGGCAACAGGCCATCAGGTTTGGATGTATGAACAGGGCAGATGCATCAACGGACATGCAAATATTTATGACCCTACAGGACAAATGTCCAGGGGTGTTAATTGTGATTGCACATAACATTTTCACGTGGAATGGGTTATATGTGGTTATAGGGTGGGGTGAAGAAAATAATATTAACACCTTCGAATACCAATACATATGCTGTACATTTCTAATAGCTGCACATATATACACACTACTGTTCTAACTACAGTTTCCTATATGATAACTACTTCAACTTGGAGATAGGACTGTTACTGCTACATCAATATACATTTTATTGTTCTTCATACACATTCATATCTAGCTTTGTTCAGCTACATCATCCTGCTACATTTGCTTTATATAGCTATAGACAACTGTGGATGTTTGGTATATCAGACAATCATACTATCTGCATATTGCAGACTGAGAGCAACATATCCAGATTTTGGGATACACATTCCAGCTGCAGCAACACTTTGAACAGATTTCGCTGTTTGGTTTTACTTCTCACATGCATTTCATTCTGTACTGACTGCAGTATACTTTATTCAGGGGTTATTACTACTGTATTGCTGGATTCATGACACTTTCTCACACTCTCTCACTTGTTTTCATTTTACTATTCAGGATGGTACTTACTTCTAGGCTTTATTGACATGTTTTACCTGTAGTTATTACAATCCTTTCCAGCAGTCTCACTTCTGTCATGTTTCAGTATTTCAACAGGGGTATATTTCACACATGTGATTTGCTTATCTTCTACAGCTGTACTTTTCAGCCTGCTGCAGGTTGTGTACTATTATATTACAGGTGGGGCATCTTTATTTCAGACTTTATTTCAGACATTTTCATTTTTCTGTTTGGATTACAGACTGCAACACACTTTTGTAATCAAGCAATACTTGCAAACACTCTTACACTTGTTACTTGCACATTCTATTACTTAGTGACTACACTGCATTCTTTTGCTAACTGTCATACTTTTATATTTCTTTACAGTTACTGGGAGAGGATTACTGACCTGCCTGGTGGCGCAACTGCACCAGCCTATCGCCATAGGCTCTGCGGTTCGCAGAATGGACACCTGCAGCTGTAATATAAATGAAGTAATATTGGAATACACATCTCCATAATATCAGCTAGTTTAAATTCTTACATACATAATTACATGTAACTTACTCAGTAGTGGGGCATTGGGCATTTGCCTGGCCTCCTGGATCCAAAGGTTCAATTGGTCCTGCTTGCATCTCTTCAGGTCCACATGGTGGTGACGAACCTGCTCACCAGTCCTTGGAATCCCTGTGGCACTGGTGAGATCATGAGCCAACCGGTCCCACGCCTCAGCCCTATATGCTCCCCACAGGACCTGGCCCTGCATGAGTTGGGCCTCATGATTGTGGACTAGGAGCCAGACCATGTATCTGGACTCCTCAACACCCCACCTCTGTGCTCGAAAGCAACTACCCTCACCTACTCCTGTCATTCTGGCTGCAAGTCAGTTCTACAATCGTTTATGCTGTGTATTCCCACCTATGGGGCTTATATAGGCCGTTTTTCTCGCACATATCTGTGATTGGCCATTTTGGAATTGTATCAACTTTACTAAACCTGCTTTGTCATGCTCCACTTTGTATTCATTCCTATATATTTGCTATTACTGCATTTATAGGTACTGCTGTCATGGCTTAGTGGTTCAGTACCTTGACTATAGTGTATGGTATCCTGGGTTCGAACCTGGCCACTGCTTTTTATTTTTTATGACTGTCTAGACAAGCTGAGGGGTGTGTCTGTGTAAAGGCAGTTTTGATACGGCTTGCTCAACGTTGCCCGTCGGTTAGCTTTTTTGCACGGTGCGCAGCTCCGCGCAAATGGGGTATGCTGGTTTAAGCCTCATTTGGCTATCAGCACGCATATTACTCTCATCTCAGCTAGGGGCACTTAGTTTCAGTGTGTTAAACCACTGCTCAGCTACGGGCACTCATTTTGCACCTGTTAAACCACTGCTCAGCTACGGGCACTCATTTTGCATCAGTTAAACCACCGCTCACCTACGGGCAGATGCACTCACCCTGTTAAACTGTAGCTCAGCTATAGGCACATCTGGCATTTTTTATTGTTTTGTTACCTCACATTTCTTCAATATAAATGGGCTATTTCATTACATTTTATATAAAATGTGATTTTATATGTGTACATGTTTGTCAGGGACTTGTTTCGTGCTTATTTTGCTAAAAATAAAAATTGGTGTTGTGGGGGCTCGAACCATGAATGCCTGCTCTTCAGCCAACATCTCTACCGCTACGCTATTGCTTCTTGGCTTACTTTGCGTATTTAGTTCTTATATGCTTTCCCACTGACTGCTAACTGTAGCTGCGCTATGGGCACACCCGCGTAAACGAGCGCACTCACGGGCAAACATCTTTACGATTTAAAAAAAATTTATAACATGTTCATTTATATATTTTCTGTTCATAGTCTGTGGGGGCATGTGTTGTGTTGTGTTTATTCACATTTCCATGGACTCTGTCGTGTGTGTTTACTTTGGGCACTTTTACTCTTCTGGGGGCGTGTCCGCTTACAGGGCTCGGCCTACGGACACGCCCCCTACTGTCTTACACGGACTGTGTTAGCCTTAGGTGTGATTCAGCATGCTCTCATGAATATGCAGAGCATGCTGACATCACTCCGTTTAACTGCAGCCTCCGTGTAAGAGTTATAACTCTTACACAGAGGGTTCGTGAATCCTGCCCATTATCAATCTACAATATGTGCAGTTATAGTATAACACTGAGTCATTATCACTTGTTGGGTAAAACTCTCATGCAGCTACCTTTCTTTTGTTTTCCATAATGGTGTGATGTTAGCAATGCAGGCTATATTGGCAATATTCACCTAGTGACAGAGGGTGGAAGGCAATCATAACCAACTAGGACTACTATGGTAAGGAACAGTCTATTAAAGTTTATAAAAAACTCACTGGTTTCACAAAAGAACTAATTGTGTGCTGTATTCATATTTACAGATATTACACTCTATAATTCAGTTTGCAAAATGTATGATTAATTTTCATATTTTGTTCAATAAGTGTAGTAGGGAACTTGTCAACATGCTGTGTACAACCTTATTTTAAGCTGGTAAAAGAACCGTATCTATATGCTGTACACATGCACAGATGTGACAGTTTGTTTATAACTTAGGTTATGAAATTTATCATATTTTGGTGAATAACTGTGGTAGGGAACATCAACATGTTTTTTGTTAAATAAAGAAATAACTGTGACAGTTTGTTTATGACTTAGTTTATGAAATTTATCATATTTTTTCATGTTTTGGTGAATAACTGTGGTAGGGAATGTCAACAGGCTGAGTAAGTCCTCACTTTGAAGATGGCATTAGTACTTATCTGTATGCTGTACACATGCAGAGATGCCAGTATGTTTATGACCTAGGTTGTGAAATGTATTATATGTTTTCATATTTTAGTAAATAACTTTGCTAGGAAAGATGTCAACATGCTAAATAATACCTCATTTTGAAGACAGCATTAGTCCTTACAACATAGTAAATAACTGTGCCTGTATGCTGCATACATGTACAGATATCACAGTTTGTTTATGGCTTAGATTATGAAATCTATTATATTTATTTCATATTTTGGCAAATAACTTTGCTAGGGAATATGTTAACATGCTCAGTAAGACCTCATTTTGAAGATGACCTTAGTACTTACAAGATGGTAAAAGAGCTATATCTATATGCTGTACACATGTACAGATATCACAGTCTGTTTAGGGCTTAAGTTATGGAAATTATGATTTTTTTTTTCATATTTTGGTAAATAACTTTGATAGGGAAGATGTCAACATGCTAAGTAACACCACATTTTGAAGACAGTATTAGCCCTTGCAACAAGGTAAAAGAACTGTGTCTGTATGCTGTATACATGTACAGATATCACAGTTTGTTTAGTCTTGTACGATTCTGAAGATTATACATTTGCCATATTTCTTATTATTATGCCCATATCTTTACAAGGCAGTATGGCGATGACATGCTGATGAATCATTTTGAAGCTGATATTGAGCCACACAACTTGTTCACTGATTTGTAGTCTCTGTCATTACAGGTGATGAGATATATGCTTTGTTTAATTATCACTTATGAGAAATCTAATATTAATCATATTTATGTGAATATCTCAGTAATGGAGCATCACACAGTAATGGTTAATGTATCATTTTAAAGCTGACATTCATACAAACAAATTAATTACAAATTGTATAGGTGTACATGGTATATTCACCGAGATATTGTGATTTGTTTTACCAAAAAGGTAAAAAATAGGCATAATATCAGCATTCCTTGGCAAATATTTAATAATGACAGATACACACTATCAACATTTACACTGCTGGAAAGGTCAGTGTCTAATGAACAAGTTTCACTTTTACATTTTTAGTCTAGCTCTTATGGTAAAAGAGTTATGATCATTCATTTTCTGAGTAGTATTACAAATGGGTTATCTGAAAATGAGCTCAGGATGAACTGTTGTTCCTATGGCAGAAGTAAGCAGGCAGCGTTTTCTGAGCTTCTCCAGAGTGATTGAGTTAATAATTATTGTAAACCTCCACAAATATAATTGTGGCTGAAAAGGGTCCTTGGACCAGCCTACCCACCTTCTTCATAAATAAATAAATAAAACTAAAAGTGTACTCTGACTTTTTATATTTAACTTACTGAATCTAATATACATTTTCTTTAAGGGTATGTTATGCTCCTAAATATCAGTTTTTCAAACATTTATACAAATAGAGCTGTAGTTTTTCTCTTTTTCACCCTGTCTCTCTCTCTCTTCCTTTATATGCACCAAGTACAGAATTTTTCTCCAAGACTGCAGCCTAAGGCACTGAAACTTACTGGTATAAAAAAAAAGTTATGTACTCACTATAACATTCCATCTGAGTTGTTGCTTTTCATTTGTCTTCAAGCTGTGGGAATATGGATCCAGTATGGATCTAACTCAGCTACATTTTTGAGCATCGGATCCAAGCTCCAAGCTCGTCCCCTAACCATAATATCTGTGTCTCTCTCCTCCTCTCAGATCGAGTTTGCTGCAGACACTAGCACCCCCACCTAACCATATGCCTAACATTTCGGCATTAGCGCCCGTTAACACAATAAGGAAGACAAAGGCTCACCAAAGTAGGGGGCTTTCCTCTTCCATCCAGTCTACTACACAGCCCACATAAGGCAGGGGGAAGGAGGGACGGACTGTTGAAGATAAATGAAAAGCAACAACTCAGATGGAATGTTATGGTGAGTACATAACTTTTTTATCTGAAATATTTTTTCGAACCACAAAAAAATACTGCCAAATGAAATGTCATACTAGTGTAATTTGATAGGTGCAAGCTGTAATTCAGCAGTATTTTGGCAGTTTTTCATTAGTATCTAATTAATTAATTAAATTAAATTGGATAATTGTTGATTATGTGGATGCTATAAAAGGAATGTATTTTGAGTTTAAAAATTGTCTGATGAAGCCTGGAGTTCGCAGCCAAAAGCGCTTACCAATAAATTCTTATTTATTTTATTCTATCCGGTGGTCCGCTTGATTGCCTTTGTGCTTCTGGATTTTTTTGAAATATTTTTTCATTTGATCTTCAAACTGTGGGACAGAGTCCCCAGTTATGAAATAGCCCTGGGAGGTCCTCATGGAAGGATGCTCTGGAGTATGGCTGAGCAAGGCTGAGCCAAAAGATGCCTTGCCTCTGGAAAGGAGATCCAATTTGTAATGAGAGATAAATGTATGTGATGACACCCAAGCAAATGTCATCTAAGGAAACCCTAGACCAAAAGCCCACTGAAGTACCTACAGACCTGGTAGAATGCAGCCTGACATGACCTGGTGAAGATAATCCTTTGGCTTGATAGGCCAACGCTATGCACTGAGAGATCCAATGAGCAAAAGTTACTTTTGAAACTGGTTTTCCTAAGAAAGGCTTAGAAAATGAAACAAAAAGCTGATCAGACTTACGAAAGGATTTTGTTCTATGCAAATAGAAGTGCAGTTGCCTGTGAACATCAAGCAAATGCAATTTATACTCTCCCTTATTCTGGAAGTTCAGAAAGAAAACAGGGAAATTGATGACCTGGTAATGTTAGACTCTGATGCCACTTTCGGGAGGAATGAAGGGTTTGTCCTTAAGGAAACCCTTTCTTTATGAAACACCATATAAGGGGACATGACAGATAAGACTTGGAAGGGTGGCTGCGGTGGTGCAGTGGTTAGCGTTGCCACCTCACAGCAAGAGGTTCTCCAGTTCGATCCTCAGTTGGGGTGCCTTCTTTGAGGAGTCTGCATGTCCTCCCTATGGTCTAGTGGGTTTACTCCGGGTGCTCCGGTTTCCTCTCACATCCCAAAGACATGCTGTAGGTGGATTGGACACTCTAAATTGGCCCTAGGCATGAGTGCGTGCATGTGTGTGTCTTCCATGGAAGGTTGGGCTGGCAACTTGACATAGTAAAACTTCACTGCCAATCATGAGCGGACAGTGATCCACTGTGGCAACCACTAACCAGGAAAAAGCTGAAAGAAGAAGAAGGCACATAAGGCCTGGATCTCTAATACTCTCTTGGCTGAAGTAATGGTGACCAGAAAGGCCATCTTCCAAGATAGGAATTGCAAATCAACTGTAGCTGCTGGTTCAAAAGGGGGAGAAACCAAAGCTTGTAGTACTAGGGTAAGTTCCCAAGGGGGCATTGGATCCTTGACTGGAGGCCTGAGGAAAAAGGTGCCTTACAAAGCTTGGAAGAAGCCAAAGAAGCTGAATTCTCTCCTATGTGAAAATTAGAGATCGCTGCCAATTGTACCTTTACCATAGAAAAACTAGCACCATGATTAAAAATATCCACCAAAAACTCCAAAATAGCAGGGACTGGAGCGATAAAGGGATCCAGATCATGCTGAGAAGCCCATATAGTGAAACATTTCCACTTACTGGAATAAACCTTCATGGTGGAAGACTTGTGAGCCGCTACCAAAATCTTTTTAACAGGAGAAGACAGCCTGGGAGTCCTATCACTGGAACTGGAGCAGCCAAGCCATGTGCTTCAGACTGACTAAATATGGGTATGATATCCATGAAGGATGGTGATCTGATCCAGAATCAGATCTAGTGTCCAACGAAGACACACTGCATGAGACCAGAGAGATGGAAACCAAACTTGGTGAGGCCAGAAGGGGGCAATCAGGATCAATAAGCTCCCCAGCCATCGAGCTTTCTGAATGAATTTCGGAATTAGAAGGAGCGGAGGATATGCATACAATAGACCAGAGGGCCAATCATGAAGTATAGCATCTCTGGGACTCCCCTGAAGGGGGAGTTCAGGGAGAAATATTTACTGCACTTCACGTTGGAAGGAGAGGTGAGGAGATCGCAGCAAGGCTGACCCCACTTTAGAAAGATCTGTTCCACTATTGAGGGATTCAGAGACCCCTCGTAAGGCATCAGAATAGATCTGCTGAGCCTGTCTGCCAGAATGTTGGACCTCCCTGGAATGTGCGTTGCTACCACAAAATAGCCAGAGGAGATTGCGCACTCCCACAATCTCATGCCTTCATGAGAGCAAGAGCAAAGGGAGCAAGACCTGGTCCCCCTGTTTGTTGATGTACCAGACTATAGACATACTGTCTGTCTGGATGGCAATCATCCCTTGGAGAAGATGGGCATGAAAAGCTTGCAACGCCAACAGCACTGCGCTCATCTCCAGGATGCTGATATGCAGATGGGTCTCCAGGGAAGACCACGTGCCTTGGACTGCCCTACCGATGCAATGCCCCCCCACCCAAGCAGGGAGGCATCTGTGGTCACTGTGATCACAGGGGTCGGAAGGATAAATGGACAACCCAGGAGAAGATCCAGGGATTGAAACCACCAGAGCAAATCCTTGCAAGCTTGAGATAACCAAACTGGATGAGATAAGGGCAGGTCTAGCAATGACCACTGAACCACCAGAATCCATTGGAGGACCCTCATATGAAGACCAGCCATAGGGATAATGGTCATCATGGCCACCATGGACCTCAATACCTGAAGAACTGACTCCACAGGGGGAGACTGGGCTTGAACAATGTAAGAAACATCATGTCAGAGGAATAGAAACCTGTCCAGAATTAGAAACACCTTGCTTTGAGTGGGATCTAAGCGAGCCCCAATGGAGTCGAGAACTTGTACTGGTTGCAGTTGGGACTTGTTGAGATTTAAGGTTATGCCTAGATGGTGAGAGGTCTTGAGAAGAAAATCCCTGGCTTGACAGAGTCGATGCCTGGAGGGAGTGGAAATGAGCCAATCATCCAGGTAGGGGAAGATCTGGAACCCCTGCAGCTGCAGTTGAGATTCCACAACTGCCATCACTTTGGTGAACACCCTAGGGGCAGTGATGAGCCCAAAGGGGAACACTCTGCACTGATAATGATTGGCTCCCAGCTGGAAGTGGAGGAACCTCCGAGACTGCCTGTTCATCTTGATGTGATAGTAAGCATCTTGGAGGTCCACCGAGCACATCCAGTCATTTGTCTGCAGAAAAGGCAGAATGGATCGGAGAGTGACCATCTGGAATTTTGTCTTGGCAACTGACAGGTTTAGGGCTGAAAGATCCAGGATGAATCTTAAGTCCCCCATTTTCTTTGGCACCAAAAAGAACCTGGAATAGATGCAGATCCAGATTCATTTGGGGGGATGGGCTGGATTACTCGCTTTTCAAGCAGCTTGGAAATTTCCAATGCTGCTTCCTCCCATTGCATGGTTCAAACATCCAGGAGGTATTTGGGAGGGGCTGGGGGTTGAAGGAAGGGGACTGAGTATCCTCTGGATATAATCTGCAACACCCAGCAATCATCTGTGATAGACTCCCAGGATGTTGGGTGCAGAGACAGAGAGAGAGAGACATCCCCTGACTGCTTCTAGAGATGAGCAGTTGGGCAACCCTTTAGGGCTGCTGTGAGGGTCTGTCTGGGAAGAATCCTGAGAGCCTTGGTTCCTTGGACCCCCCCTATGATCTGGGAGAAGGCGAGTCCTGAGCATCATAAGAAAAGCCCTGAGACTTTCAGAACTACATCTTCTTCACCCCACGCTGATTCCGGGAAAAGGATTATTTTGGGGTCGAGAAGTGAATCCCGATGGCAGACAAGGTCTTCCTCTCTTTCTCACTCTGGACTAGGGTGTCTCGAACGGTCTTACCAAAGAGAGTGCAACTGTCATGGGGGCATTTGTAAACGATGCCTTGAACTGCTCCGAGAATGCACAAAGCCAGAGCCAAGTGTGATACCTGATGGCAATGCCTGTTCTGTTCGCCCAAGAGGCACCTTCAGTAGTGTGTGACAGGAGCCTCATGGAAGTGTTGGATATCAAACTTAGGGTGGCCATACAGGAGGAGAACACCTTCTTCTCCTCTGCTGAGATGGACCCTGGGACAGACTCAGTGACCTCTTTGACCAGGCCTTGCTGTAGTCTGATGACATGTGCCATGTAATTCAGCACATGCAAGGCAAACATGGCTGAAGCATAAGCCTGCTTTTAAAAACAGTCCATTGCCCATGACTCTTGGTTTGGCAGATGGACTGTAGAGCTCTCCTGAACTATCTGTTTCTTGGTGGCTGCCACAACCACCATGGTATCTACCGGGGATCCCATAGACCAGTGTTGCCAGGCTGATGGGGCACTGAGAATTTTGTTGGGTACTTGGGAATAGGCTTCACCATGTCCAGTTCCTTCCATGCCATGGATAAAATTAAGTCCACGAGAGGATCAGTGGGAGACGGCACCCAGGAGGTAGAGGGTCCTGTGCCAAACACCTCCAGGAACACCGACTCATCTGGGTTAGGTTTTTGGACAGACCATCCCCTATGCTGGTGCAAGATTTCCATGATGTCTCTGAAGGAGACATCATCCTGGGGTGACCGGCAGAAAGCCTCCCCTTCCTCCAAGTTGGTGTCTTATGTGAAGAACTCCAGTGGGGAGTCCAAGTGCCTCCTTTTGCACATATGTTTCTGAGGAAGCTTCTCAGGGGTGTTCTCTGGGGAGGTCTCAGAAACCTCAGGCAGCTCTGGGGGGAGGGACTCCCTGGGGCAGAGTGGCAACAGGCTGTCCCTGAGGTGGCAGGATGACAGATTCCAGACCAGAAAGACAGGGAGCTAGGACAGACTCTGAGGAAGATAACATCAAGGGTCTCGAGGGAGCTGAGAGAACCCTCTCCACCACATGAAGAGCTTGTAGTAATTGGTTGTTTTGGACCATTTCTAGCTCTTTTGAAGTTCCCTGTTTAAAATCTGCCTCTGAGCATTTTTTTCTGGCTATACTACTCAGAAATAGCTCCTCGTGGTCCTGCAGAGTGGTCCTAGCAGCAGAGAACTGAGAAAAGCGACTACTTTCCTGAATAAGTATTTTTTGCTGTTTTTTACCTAAAATACCTTCTCTTGCTTACTTTAAACAAGCTTAAACTGTTTTTTAGCTGTTTGTTGCATTATATATTATCTGCACTTAAAGTTACATTTGGTCGAAAATTGGTTGAAAGTTTGTTTGTTTGTTTGTTAAATTTAACTGTTGAGGCTGGCCACTAAAGTGTGCTAGCCTGTGTAACTGATTTATTACTGTTTACTGCATTTCTGTGTGCTTTCTATCTCAAAAACAAAAAAACAAAAAAATATCCTTGTTTTCCCGCCTCTCCTCGACTAGTTTAGACCAGTATACAGGCTTTGCTGTATTCTGGGCTGTGGTGTAGTTCCTGTGTTGTCCATTGCCTTACTTGGATAGAAGGAAGTTTCTTTGCTCACCAGTGGGAGTGGGGAGCCTTGAGCAGCCTATCTGTCCCTGAAGGAGTGACCTCAGCACAAGAGCTTGTAGTAATTGGTTGTTTTGGACCATTTCTAGCTCTTTTGAAGTTCCCTGTTTAAAATCCACCTCTGAGCATTTTTTCTGGCTATACTACTCAGAAACAGCTCCTCATGGTCCTGCAGAGTGGTCCTAGCAGCAGAGAACTGAGAAAAGTGACTACTTTTCTGATTTAAGTATTTTTTGCTGTTTTTTACCTAAAATACCTTCTCTTGCTTACTTTAAACAAGCTTAAACTGTTTTTTAGCTGTTTGTTGCATTATATATTATCTGCACTTAAAGTTACATTTGGTCGAAAATTGGTCAAAAGTTTGTTTGTTTGTTTGTTAAATTTAACTGTTGAGGCTGCCCACTAAAGTGTGCTAGCCTGTGTAACTGATTTATTACTGTTTACTGCATTTATGTGTGCTTTCTATCTCAAAAACAAAAAAAAAAAAAAATCCTTGTTTTCCCACCTCTCCTCGACTAGTTTAGACCAGTATACAGGCTTTGCTGTATTCTGGGCTGTGGTGTAGTTCCTGTGTTGTCCATTGCCTTACTTGGATAGAAGGAAGTTTCTTTGCTCACCAGTGGGAGTGGGGAGCCTTGAGCAGCCTATCTGTCCCTGAAGGAGTGACCTTAGCACAAGAGCTTGTAGTAATTGGTTGTTTTGGACCATTTCTTGCTCTTTTTAAAGTTCCCTGTTTAAAATCCATGTTTGCGCGGCTTTGCGCGATTGTGCACATAGCGCAGCGCCAGTTAAACAAGGTTAAACTTTTTCTGGCTCCGCCAAGTCTGCTATTCAAATTTTCCCTTAAGAAAGCTCTACTCTTATAATAATCAGTCTACTCGCTTTATTATAAGCCTAGCACTTGTTCTCAAAACCTCTCTTCTAAGTAAGCACTCTCTAACTAAAGCACTACATCCACCTACCACCCCTGTGAGTACCCACTTCCCTTAAAGGCACAGTACTCCCTTATAATATTCTAGCGTGTCAAGTGGTAGATTACTAGCATCCTCTCCGGTTCAGCTGGTTAATCTGGGAATCTTGAGACAATGCTACAATTGTCTCATGCACACAGACAACCCTCTCCTCCTCCCAACAAACACAAATACATGTGAGAGATGCAACTATATAGCCAAACTGAAGGCTGAACTCTCTCAACTCAGGACTGGCACGACCAGACAGGAGGAGAAGGTAACCACACACACAGCAAACCCAGTCTCACATAGACCTACCACAACTGCAAACCAAACACATAATAACACAAAGACATACTTGGAGGCTCTAACAAAGAACTTACCAAAACAACAGAGGCTCCCAAAGCAGACACCCAAAAATCCACCACCTCAAAACACAACACATGCAACACATACTTCAATAAATCAGTGTGTCAAACAATCACAGCCCTTAAGGCCAAACGCTATGCCTGATACACTAGTAATAGGTGACTCTATAGTCAGACACACTGATGTTCCGCTTAGCAGGCTGAACAAGGAGAGGGTAACGGTGAGCTGCCTATCGGGAGCTAGGATCCGCCACATAACACACGCACTCAGGTCACTCCAAAGCAAGTACAAATATGACTCCGTCATTGTCCATGCTGGCGTGAATGACCTGAGACGTACCTCCCTGGACTACATGAAAAGAGACATAGAGGAGCTCTCTGATTATGTAGCAAAGGCTGGTATGACCCTGACCCTGAGCAGCATCTTGCCCTCACCAAGAATGATGCCACAATACAAGGACAAGATGATCAGCTTTAATAATTGGCTCAATTACTGGTGTCATTCTAGGGGGATCCAATGTCTGTCTGCTTGGGATGACATGCTGGACAAGCCATGCTGCTTCGCAAGGGACGGCTTGCATCTGTCACCACTGGGCTTCCGGATATTGGCTAAGGCTCTTGCCATCCCCATAGTGCCTTTTTTAGGCAAGGCTCAAAA
Source organism: Protopterus annectens (assembly GCF_019279795.1). NCBI lineage: Eukaryota > Metazoa > Chordata > Ceratodontiformes > Protopteridae > Protopterus > Protopterus annectens. Next base: position 36,863,403 of record NC_056743.1, read on the forward strand.
GACAAACCCACCTCCTTAGAAAACAAAAATGGAAAAAATTATGGGTAATGCTGCTCAACGCCAGAAGTCTAAATCTCAAGATGCAGGCTCTCGAAGCACTCCTCAGTATGGAGAACATCTATGTCTGTGCAGTCACTGAAACCTGGTTCAAGGCTCCTGAGAGCACCCCAGCGCTACCAGGCTATACCTCGTATCATGCTTTTCGGCCCCAAAACTCGGGCCAAACCAAAAAGGGAGGGGGAGTGTCCATATTCATCAAGGACACCCACACCTCCAGGTTAGTGGCAACACATGAAGCATCAGAGACCATCCAGTTGCAACTAACCGTAGGCAAAACTGCTATACAACTGGTAGCATGTTACAGACCACCCTCCCATTCTCAGGAACCCCATTCAGCCTTCCTGAAGACATTGGAGGATATGAATGTCTCACCAAACACTATCATATTGGGAGACTTCAACTACCCTAACATAGACTGGGTGCATTATTCTAGCCCTAACACCCTAGCCCAAAGGTTCCTGGAATTCATAAATTCAAATGCAATGGAACAGCTAGTCACCTCTCCCACAAGGGGAGATAATATACTAGACCTGATCATCACAAACATGGGGACAAAGTGCTCCACACCGGAAATATACCCCTCACTAGTGAGATCTGACCACAAACTAATCACCCTGGATATACATATCCCACCTCCACCCCCAACACAAAATACTACAGTGAAAACTTCTCAAAAGCCGATTTTACACTTCTTAAGACTGAGATGGTATCCTTTAAGCCCACTGGGCCAGTGGAAACCACATCCCACAATGCTGAATCCTTCACAAATGCTTTCTACGGACATCTCCAAGAATGCATGGATCATGCAATCCCAAACAAAACCAAGACCCTCTCCACCAAGGGCAGGCATCCTGTCTGGTGGACCCCAGCCATAAACAAATTGTATAACAAAAGAAGGAAGCTACTGCACGTCAGAGCAAAATCCCATAAAGAGAAGGCATCTCTGATCAGCACTAGTAGAAAGCTACATTCTCTCATAAAAACATCCAAGGCCAACTTTGAGAGAAAAATCGCTATGGACACTAAATATAACCACAAGGCCTTCTTCTGCTATGTTAGAAACCTGGGCAGAAACCCTCAGATATGCTCAGAGTTAGTTCACAATGACAAAAAATACACTGAACCCACAGATATTGCCAACATTCTGGCAGACAGGTTCACTGCAAATTTCTCCCCTCCCGTACCCCCAAAAGAGGAAATACTTATCCCAGCTGAATGTAACCTCCCTGTCATCTCAGATGTCCAGGTGAGAACCGCCCTCAGCAAAGCTAAAAACACAGCATCAATGGGACCTGACGGTATCCCAGGTTGCGTGCTACGTGAACTCCAAGAGGAGCTAAACCCTCACATAAAAATGCTATTTAACCTTAGCCTTACTACAGGATATGTACCTGAACACTGGCGTACAGCAACAGTGGTCCCACTCCACAAAGGAGGCACCTCTACAGACCCTGGTAACTACCGCCCCATAAGCTTAACCAGCCTGGTCTGCAAAGCTATGGAAAGAATCATTATGGAACTCATAAACAGAGACATTGGGGAACCTACAGACACTTGATCCCACCCAGTTCGGCTTTGTAAAGGGCAGATCCTGCCTTTTGAACCTGGTTGACTTTTTCAAAACAGTCACTAGAGCCATTGACGAGGGCAAATCAGTCCATACAGCCTACCTGGACTTGGCTAAAGCTTTCGACACAATACTCCACTCAGGCATCATAGATAAGCTCAACAGCTTAAATGTAAATCCATATGTCACAAGATGGGTTGCAAACTGGCTGAAGGATAGAACCCATAAAGTCAAAATTGCTGGAGCCATGTCAGACTCAAAGCCAGTCACAAGTGGTGTCCCACAGGGCTCTGTCCTGGGACCCCTCTTGTTCGGCATTTATTTCTCAGATGTGAAAGCAAACATGGGAGGGTTGTGGCTGACAAAGTTCGCAGATGACTGCAAACTAGGTGCCATAGTCGATACACCAGCTGACACATACATCCTACAGAAAGGCCTCACTGAAACAGACAACTGGTGCCGGAGTCATGGCCTTAAACTAAATGCCAAAAAATGTATAGTCATCCCCTTTGGGAAAAACAAAGTACCCACAAATTATCACATAGACAGTAACCCACTGAGTATGGAAAAAGTAATCAGAGACCTGGGGACCCAAGTCGATAGTGACCTCTCATTTGACACCCACATTGCCAAAGTGGTTAGAAAGACTTTCTACCTTGCCCACCTTATCATGAAGGGATTCACATCCAGATCAAAGGAGGTCATTGTACCCCTGTACTCCTCCCTTATCAGGCCCATGATTGAGTACAATGCCCCATTTGGTATGTACCTCACCCGGCACTTGCAACAGCTGGAGAGACCCCAAAAGTACCTCACCAAGAGGATCAAGGATCTCCAACATATGTCATATGCTGCCAGACTAAAGAAACTCCAGCTCTATTCAGTAGCACACGGCCTACTCAGAGGTGATCCGTGCCTGACGTACAAGGCCATGTCCAATCAGGAATTGATGGACATGCTCCACCTCAAAAAATCCAAATCCATCAGAACCACGAGAGCTAAAGATTTAAACCTCAGCACAAATATGAATAGGACATGCTGGAGGGACAGATTCATAACTCAGAGGCTTCCCATACTCTGGAACAGAATCCCAGTTCATGTTAGGCAGAGCCCCTCACTGACACTCTTCAAGAGAAATCTTGACGAGTGGATGGGAGATCGTAGGTTTACCCCGGGGGTCATCTCTGTGTCACTACTAGACAGAGGCACAGTAAACTAATAGTATTATGTAATGGCGTCTTCACTGTGTCACTACTAGACAGAGGCACAGTATTCTAAATCTATTCTGTACACTTTTGTACCATTACATGGGGTGGCGAAAGCCACATCACTATGGCTAGGCTTATAAATGCCCCAGGGCAGATAGCCTAGTACTAAACTATGAAACTATGAAAATCAGAGGGCAAATGAATTCCCGAAGCTGAAGGGAGTATTTATTTATTTATTTATTTATTTATTTATTTTATTTTATTTTACATTTGTTAACCGGGAAAGTCCAACTGGATACATATCCATTTTCAGCAGAGGCCCGGGGAGAAAAGCTCTACATTGAAATTAATTTACACTACAAATTGTGGTTACAGAGAAGTCTATATACATTTAACAACATAAGTGACAGGTTGTAGTCAAAATTGTGGTTACAGAAAAGTTTGCAAACATTTAACAACATAAGTGACAGGTAATAGTCAAGGTTACATGTCGATAGAAATAATCAGACAAAAACTGTCATTGTTGGTAGATGGATTAAGTATACAGAAATAATTACATGTCTGAGCAGTGTGTAATAAAGAGAATGCTTTTCAGATAGAAGGTAAGGATGATAGTTAATCGAATGGTCATAGGTAAGAAGGAAGTAATTTCAGATAGAAGGTAAGGATGATAGTTAATCGAATGGTGGTAGGTAAGAAGGAAGTAATTTAGTGTGGGCAGAAAAGTACATGTCTGAACAGTGTGTAATATGGGTAGGGGAGGAGCCTGGAGCTTGGATCTGATGCTGGAAAATGCATACGAGTCGAATCTGTACCAGATCCGTATTCGCACAGGCTGAAGATCAAATGAAAAGAATTTCGGATTCACTGGTAAGAAAGAAAAATATTAAAATATTTCTTCCTGTGAAATGAGAGCTAATAGTAAGGGGAAAGAAGGCGGTGGTGAAAACAGTTTGCAGAGGCTTGGGATGATTTATTTTGAGCTCAGATATCACAGCACCTCAGTAATCGCAGTGGTACAGTGGTTAACGTTGTCACCTGACAGCAAGAGGTTCACTGGTTCGATTCTTGGCTGGGGTGCCTTCTGTGTGGAGTTTGTATGTTCTCCCTGTGTTCGCGTGGGTTTCCTCCAGGTACTCCGGTTTCCTCCCACATTCCAAAGACATGCATCTGGAGCATTTCTCCCCAGGCCTCTGCTGAAAACAGGCTCTGTGGAACCTAGTCGGACTTTCCTGGTCAACAAATCATAAATAAATTTCTCACAGGTGCTCAGAGTAATGTGCTATTCATCAGCAGTGGGTGGGGCTTCATAAAGGGCTGATGTCAGCATGTGAAGATGTCACAGAAGAGGTGTTTGTGTCATCAGTAATGAACATTCTAAGTACATTTTGACACAAGGCAGTAGGGTGAAAATGCACAACAAAACAGGTAACTATATGTTTGATTTTCACTGTGAACATTTAGCAACATTAATAAATACCACTTCTAAATTATCTGTGCTGTTGTCTATAAACCAGAGGCACCACTGTATGTGTATATTAAACCTGAATATTTTTGATTGTGATATTGAATTAAGTGCTGAGTTCATATACATGTAAAAACTGACAATTTTTACACATCAATGAACAGTAAATTAAATTAAATGTCTTTCAGCATATTACCTGTGGACTGAGAGAACGAAGCAGGTTAAAATGGGAAGGTAGGGATGGCAAGAAATTAGGAAGGTTAAGGAGGAGTAAAATAAAATAGTAAAAAAGTAAAATGCATATGGATAAAAAAACATACAACTAAGGGCTAGGTGGCTGGACTGTTTTCTGGGGAGTAGATAAAACTATACAGGGGATTTTATATATCAGTTTATGTTTGTTCATGTATTGGTACTACCATTTATTACAAGAACATGTTTCATGTGTCTCATAAATTTCTACCAGTTTTATATGCTCTGAGTATGGTTTATATATCATATTGTGACTTACTACTTCTAGTTCTGTGCTGGGAAAAGTACATAAACCTTAATGCTAATACTGATAGCACGTTTTTCTTCATCAGACTGATTTATATTACCCTTTTTATCTGTGAGTTTTACATATGTGTCATTCAGTAGTTTAAAGAGAAATGTACTATGCCTTGTACAGATTGCACAAACTTTTTGGAACCTTATAATGAAATTTACATTCACCAGCAATAGTAATGCTGTTTGCAAAAGTTGCTCGCCTGACTGTTTCCCTCCTATGTCTTTGAGGTGATAAGTGCCAGTTACATGTTCCTGATTTTAAAGCAAATCCCAGAATACATTCACAGGAATATCGCTGCAGTGAGATACTGCAAATACTGTTTCATACTGTAAAGAATAACCTTCGGGCAGCACCAGGGACCAGTTTCATACTGAAATGTGGCTAGCCCATTTTTGAAGTGTTGTGTGTTATTATAGCAATAGGTAAGGTTGGCGTGGTTTGGTCCCGATGACATTATTTAAGAAAAGAAACTGTTACTTTTCTTAAATAATGGCATAGTATAATGCCTGTTTACTGCCCTTCCGCAGATGTCATCAGCGCGAGTCTACTGCTGTACTGCGGCGCCTGCGCAGTACATCAGAGTTGAAAAAAGCAACGGAGAAAGCAAGATCTCCGTTGCTTTTTATGTTAAATGAGTTTAACATCGAGACAGTTTAAAATAAGCAACGGACATCTCCGTTGCTTATTTTAAACTGTCTCGCTATGTTAAACTCATTTAACATGGAGATCTTGCTTTCTCCGTTGCTTTCGCTATGTTAAATGGGTTTAACATAGCGAGACAGCTTTAAAATAAACAACAGAGATCTCCGTTGCTTATTTTAAAGCTGTTAAACCCATTAAAAACGAGTTTACTAATGGAAAAAAGTCCGGGCGACCGGACCTTTTTCCATTAGTATAACTCGATTTACAATGGGCAGGCTGGCCAATCAGCGTGCACGTTTTGGGGGGATCATGGTATAATAACTGTTTTCTAATGTTATACTGACTTCTGACTGAAATGATAATACAGTATCAGATTCAAGGGCTACAGCAGCTAAAAAACGTAATTGTGATTTGCATTAAGGTGTCCAGGATGTGAACAAATGATAACTGATTTAGACCTTGATGTTGTATAAGATGTGAGAGCTTTAGCTAGTATGCAGAACACAATGTGTGGGCTTGCTGGAAGGCTGACATTTGTTCTGGTTGATACTGTGTTACACCCCTCAGGTGATGGGCTATGGTTTGTTAAACCATTTAGATCTGGTTTTATGATGATTCCATCTCCTATAGAAATGGGTGAGCCAGCTTCAGGCTTTCCCATCGATTCATCTGCATTATAGTTTATTTATTTACTTTTCTGTTTGAATTTGTTTACTGGGGTAGAGCACTGATCATTTCTGACCAATTTCAGTATCAACCCAGGAAATTATACAATTAAGTGTTACAAGATTGTATTGATGCAAACACATTATACTGTTAGTAATTGGAAAATGAGCACAAATACATATAAAGATTCAAAATATATATAAGGATTATAGAAAAAACAGCTAGTCTTGGGTGTATGAGGCATATCAGATAGTTCAATGAGATTAGGGGAGACTGACAGGAAAAGTTAAGGGCTTGGGGTCTATTATTGAGAATGAATCACCAAAATTATACAGTTTGGATTGAAGGGTTTGCAGAAGAGGACATGAATGATTACGGTTTCTGAAGTTTATTTTATTTTAGTTTGAATTTGTTAACTGGGGTACAACACTGTCTCAACTGGACTTATTTTCAGTCTCAGACAGGGGTATACAGACAGAAAGACAAAATGCAATATACACATGTATTTTATACAAAGTGACTATCAGAGTTGGCTTGAGTATATAAAGACAACAGACACATGTAATTACAGAGTGAATGATAAAACAATATATACATGCATTATACACAAAACGGATATCAGAGTTAGCGTGCTGAAAGAATCACAATGAAAAGCAGAGTCACAGTACGTTTTGTAGAGGTAAGCAGGTTGTATAAGGGGACGTTAAGCAGGTTGTATAAAGGGCGGTAAGCAGGTTGTATAAGGGGGCATTAAGCAGGTTGTATAAAGGGCGGTAAGCAGGTTGTATAAGGGGGCTTGATTTCTTAGTTTATAAGCTAGAGAAGGAAGAGACGACTCATGCAGATGTTTGAACAAATGACAGACAAGGAGTTTAACAGCTCTTTGCTTAACTGGAAGCCATGTGGCTTTTTCCATAGTCAAGTGATGGGGTTCATTTCTAGGACAGTGAGTAATAAACTGACAGATTTTGTTTCAGATGGATTGCATGGTGGAAGTACCTTTACACAGGTAGATGCTGTAGTGGAGACCGTATTTCAACCGAGGGAGAAAAATACCTTTCCCTATTTCTGATCTGGAGAGGTAAGACAGAAAAGGAGATATTCTGGGGACCAAAAGAAGAAAGAGTTAATCTTTTTGTAAGTGTTGTTTAGATATATATTGAAACAAGCAAACAAAAAAAGGATACATGTTAAAACTGACAGAGAGATTTAACCATTGTCCAAGATATTTGAAAGATAAAACCTGTGTGTGGTATTGTCCTCTCGGGATAGAGGGAATTCAGGGTTCTGTTGAGTTTTTCTTTGGTGCCAAATAGCACTTTGTGTTGTTTTTGATGAACTGAGTATCAGGTTTTTCTTCTCAATCTACTCTATATGGCACCGAATGCCTGACTGCAAGTTACACTGTAATGAAAGTACAGCTGTGTACATTTACCATAAATGTAGATGTTTGAGTGTAAGCCGATTGAGGGCTACTGGGACCCGGATAACCCATTGGTTAGGACTGCAACAGTGAAACACAATGAACATATGAGAGTGGAATGAGTTTATTTTCTGTATGAGTTCTTATAGGTCATCATTAGTTTGCTAGTGGTGTACTTGGTATGTCACTTGCGGACGGCTGCCTTTTGTGGGCATTCAACTGTTTGAATTTGTTTAATATAAAGACAGGTTATCATTAATGCATCGGTTTATTTATGTATGCATGCTTGAGCATATTTACTTATGCATTTATTGTCTGTTCACTTCAAATTTAAGGTACATATGTTGTCTCTTGTGCATTCAATGCTTTTATGGTACAAACTGCTAATACAATGAAGTTCCAAGACAGGGATGTGTGCAAACATGCCATGATTATTAGATTTTCCAGTTTTTCTTAGCTGTGTTAATTGCTGTAATTTTGAACATTTTTGGTAGGAAAGCCATTAATTGCATGCTGAAATGCTAATAAAACTAAATATGTTGCTTTATGCTATGAAATCATTCAAGAGGTTCTCTGGTTCGATCCTCGGCTGGGGTGCCTTCTGTGCGGAGTTTGCATGTCCTCCCTATGGTTGCGTGGGTTTCCTCCTGGTGCTCCAGTTTCCTCCCACATCCCAAAGACATGCTATAGGTGGATTAGACACTCTAACTTGGCCTTAGGTGTGAGTGTATGCATGTGTGTGCCTTCTGTGGAAGGTTGGGCGCCGGGCTGGCAACTCGACACCGTAAAACTCCACTGCCAATCATGAGCGGACAAGGTGATCCACTGTGGCGACCCCTAACTGGGAAAAAGCCGAAAGAAGAAGAAGAAGATGCTATGAAATCATTAAGGGTTTGATTCTCACATGGGGCAATTGGCTATGCTGAAAATTGCCCACAAGGGCAGTTAGCCTAGTACTAATCTATCTATGAAGCAGAGGGGAAATGAAATATCCTGATTCTCAGTTCATACATGCTTCATTCTTTATCCCCACATGTCCAACAAGGGAGTTGTTCATTTTGCTACCATTAATATTTACTAAATCCATCCTTTTGCTGGAGATTCTTCTCCAGGTATGACTCACGCTGGCACAAACTGCACTAGCAGTGATTCCTTATGGAAAAAAGTGATTAGGAGTTCAACATTGGAAAGTTACACTTGCTAAACTGCAAACCTCTTGATGCTTTTGTTTTTATGACATGCTGCTTTTTTTCTGTTTATGCAACATAATCATATCCTACAATGAAATTTCTTCTAATCATACTGCTAAATCTATCCATCCACAACCTTTTTTCCCATTTTTGCCCAAAGGGTAGGGGTGTCACTTCACCAGTGACAATCATCTACAGCCAGTGTTCATACCACCAGGTTGCCTAGTGCTCATACTACTAAATGCAATTAGCAAAACGATGACCTTTAAGACATCCGTCACTCGTTCTATACTATTATTAATGCCTTTTGTTGTAATCCTTTATTTCTTACTGATTTATTTATTTCAGTTTCATAAGTGGATAAGTAGACTGGTTGACAGACACTTTTCAGACACCATCCAGGCACCATGTTGTAAGAGAGAAACATGAAATCTTACATAAATTAAAGAATATGCAGAATTATACATAGTACAGTAACAAAGTAGAGAATGCATTAGTATGCTATTAATAATTATAAATGCAAGTGACATTATTATTATTTACAGTACGTAAAATTAAGGTATGTAATCAACCAGTAGTCATTTGTTATAAGTATATCTTAACAAGAATGATGTCACTACAGCAATACCTGCAAGGATTAGGCATTATTATGGAAGTGAGTGTATCTGGGATCCTTAAACAGTTGTTCTTTTAGTTTGTTTCTTGCTGACTCACTTCTGCACGTAGTCAATTCCAAACATGTTCGCCTAGCCTACTGACAGCTGTTTCTCACTTGGAGGTTTTAAAATGTGGTCTAACAAAGGTGATGTTATTTGCTTTTCTTTTTTGTTCCTAAGACAGTAGTTAGGCTCTGATTTAAAATGTTATTTTTATGAGTTAGAAGAATGTCCCACTTTAGATTTGACAGTTAAGAAGAAATGTGGTTCTGTCATTTACAGCTAGTTTAATATCATGTTATTGGAATACTGCTCAGATCTATCAGTCTTTTCATGTTTCTCCTCTAGTGATATGCTGTGTGGATGTAATTGTCTTTAATAACCTTAATGTAACCTGGAGCTTTTCTTGACTACTGATGTACCATGTGTATTCAGCTTTATTGAATAACCTTAATGTAACCTGGAGCTTTTCTCGACTACTGACGCACCATGTGTATTCAGCTTTACTGAATAACCTTAACATAACCTGGAGCTTTTCTTGACTACTGATGTACCATGTGTATTCAGCTTTACTGAATAACCTTAATGTAACCTGGGGATTTTCTCGACTACTGATGTACCATGTGTATTCAGCTTTACTGAACAACCTTAATGTAACCTGTGGATTTTCTCGACTACTGACATACCACGTGTATTCAGCTTTACTGAATAACCTTAATGTAACCTGGAGCTTTTCTTGACTACTGACGTACTGTGTGTATTCAGCATTACTGAATAACCTTAATGTAACCTGGGAATTTTCTCGACTACTGATGCACCATGTGTATTCAGCTTTACTGAATAACCTTAATGTAACCTGGAGCTTTTCTCGACTACTGACGTACCATGTGTATTCAGCTTTACTGAATAACCTTAATGTAACCTGGGGATTTTCTCCCCATGACTCCAGTGAAAAGAGGCTTTTCAGCTCAGCTGGACCATCCTTATTAACAAATGCAAACCAATAAAATAAAGAAACTTGAACACAAGGAACCTCATATACTTTCCACTCTCTGATAAGGGACGGCACATGTATCTTATAGATCCAGGTGGACTCACAGACTAAACATAAAGTATCAGAAGCAATTCACTCTAATTAATCCATCAACCCTTCTTGATCCTAAATCTAAGACAATGTCAGAGGTGCTCCCTCCAACATATTAAAGGCTGGGCAAAAGTACAGCTGAGTAAGTAAACGTACCGTAACAGTAGCTGTTCGATTGATTAATGCCGCACTAGTCTTAGCTATATAGGTTATTTCCTGCCAAGGATATAACAGCCAGACAGCAAAGCTTCAGGGTACCTTCCACATACTCAAACTATTAGGTAGCTCCATTAGGTAGCACATGTGTAAGTACCAGTCTCTTCAGAACTTTGTGCTAATTCAGAGAGGGACACTGAGCCCAGTGAGGATACAGCTATGAGTAAAAAAAAAAAATATATATATATATATATATATATATATACACATACACATACACACACACACACACACACACACACACACACACACACACACACACCCTGGCATAATCAAAAAAGAAGGGGAGAGTAGTTACTGCAGCAGTGATCATCTAAATATCTACAGTTACGATACGTTTACTTACACAACTACACTATGTTCATCATACTGATCACTGCAGCATTCTCCTTAGCTATAAGGGTAGATTACCCTCATTTACAACATTTGGAAATTGCAAGGGGAAGGGAGCAGGAGCACCTGGAGAATTGGTGCTATCAAACCTTGAAATTCCTCATAACCGAATCAAATCTCGGAAGACTCCCTGCGCTAGTTTCCATTCCTGAGTGTCTGCTTTTGTCCTGCTCAGCTTGTCTGTCACACAGTGTTGCTCTGACAGAATGTAGGACGACTGCAGAATGAGACTGTGCTCTAAAGCTATATCCCACACTAACATGGTTGGTCTGTAAAGGGAGTAAGACCTGACTCCCTGTAGCTTGTTGATGTATCATATGACTGTAGAATTGCCTGTAACAACTTGAATAGGTCTAGGAAACCAAAAATGATTCAGAGAGTTAAATACCTTGATTAAGCAAACATCTCATTGATATTTATATGCTTGCATCTCTCCTTGGTATCCCAAGCACCCTGCACTTTTACCCCTGCTGAAACCGCTCTCCAAGTAAAGTGCAAGGTGTCTGTGGTGACCGACTGCTTTGGATCAGAGTGGGAGAACCAGGATTTAGGGATATTTGCTATCTCCACGTGATTTACCTTCTGACAAATCAAAGAGCTGGGATTGAAAAAGATAATGGGTGTTGGCTCTGAGACCAAAGAGATATCAGGTACCATTGTATCTTTCTCATTTAGAGTCTTGCCACAGGTATCATGAGAATCATAGATGTCATGAGACCCAAAACCCAGAGATATTCCTTTGCAAAGACCAAAGTCTAAGAGGAAAACCACTGAAATAGATTTAGATATAGATCTATGTTTTCCTGTGGTGGAAAAGCTCTTTGAACGTGTGTGTCTAGCAGACGATCCCGGAACAAAATGTGTCATGGAATCAAAAAAGACTTTTGAATGCACTCCTGGAATCTCAGCGTATGTCAGAAATCTCTCACTCAAGTGAGAGATTCCTGATATTTTGAAAAAAGACTCTGAAAAGAAAAGGAAATTGTCTAAATATGGAAAAAGAGTTATGTACTTACCATAACTTAGCATCTGTGTTATCCTATGTCACTATTCATCACTTCTGGGTTGTAGGATCTGACATCAGATCTGAGCCAGCAACATATCAGACAGATCCTAGGCTGGAGCTCCTCCCACTCCCATAATCCATTGCTGCACTCTAAACCATCAGATCGAGTTTGCCCCACAGCTAGAAGATAGCCAGAGCAGACCTGAACAATCAGATAGGACATCTCCAATTCCTCTACATCCAACAGGATGAGGGAAGGAGGGAGGGATAGTGATGAACAGTGACATAGGATAATATAGGTGGTAAGTTATGGTAAGTCCATAATTCTTTATCTGATGTTATCCATCTCACTATTCCTCAAGTCTGGATCAGAATCCCAACTACCATACAATCCTGGGTGGCCTCATGGAAGGACATGCTGAAGAACTGTGGACCCAAAGGAAGCCCTGTTCCTGGAAACTAGGTCAAGTTTGTAATGAGTAATGAAGATGTGAGGAGTAGACCAGGTGGCTGCAGCACAAATCTCATCTAAGGAATGTCGGGCTAAATAGGCAACCGACATAGCCGCAGACCTAGTGGAATGAGCTCTGACAGGTCCTGGTAAAGGCGATCCCTTAGAAGTATAAACCATAGAAATACATTGGGAAATCCAATGAGATATTGCAATCTTGGACACCGCCCAAAACAGTCTGTTAACAGAGAAGGCCGCTAACAGTTTTTTCAGATTTGAGAAAGCTCTTTGTCCTGTTTGAATAGAATTGTAATTGTCTATGTACATCAAGCGTGTGCAGCAAATACTCTCCTTTATTGGAATGGCTCAGAAAGGAAACTGGCAACTGAACTGTTTGATTCAAATTTGCTTCATTGGCTACCTTGGTGATGAAAGAGGGATTAGTCCTGACAGCCACTCTGTCTCTATCAAAAATCAAGCACAGAGGCTTGGTGGAGAGAGCCTGCAATTTGTTAACTCATCTTACTGATGTTATACCCACCAAAAAGGTGGTCTTCCAAGACAAAAACTTAATGTCACAAGTAGCAGCAGGCTCAAAAGGACTCTGTGTAAAAGATTGCAGCACAAAAGAAAGGTCCCAAGGAGGAGATGGATCTTTGATAGGGGCCATAGCAGGAAGACACATTTTTCAAAAAGGCCTTACAAAGGCTAGAAGAAAAGGTAGGTTCCTCATAAACATGAACATTAGAGATGGCTGCCAGCTGTAGCTTAACAGTGGAGAAACTGGCTCCATCCAGAAAGAGAGAAGACAAGAATAATAAGATGTCTGGAATGGGAGTTGAAAAGGGATCCAGATTCCGCTGATTGGACCAGATAGAAATCTTTTCCATTTACTACCATAGATCTTTCTGGTGAAAGCCTTCTGAGAGGCCATAGTGATGTCTCTTGAAGGCAGAGGCAAGTCTGGACTGGTTTAGAATTACAGGATGTGGACAAACCATGTAGTCAGTCAAAGAGCCTGAAGGTTTGGGATTGGAAGACGAGAGGGGTAAGATATCAAAGCTGGAAGGGGATCCAGTACCCAAGGGGAGGTACTTCAGATGAAACCTGAGGAAGGGGGAACCACATCTGCTGAGGCCAGAAGGGGGCAAAAAGGATCAAGGGATAATTGAGGCATCGAGCCTTCTGAAGCACTCTGGTAATAAAAGGTATAGGTGGGTAAGCATAAAGGAGACCCAGAGGCCAATTGTGAACTAGAGCATTCCTAGGGGACTCCCTGGGGGAGGGGGAATCAGGGCAAAATACTTGTTGCATTTTTGATTGCGAGGGGAAGCAAACAGATCACAGGAAGATCTCTCTCGCCACTGAGGGATTCAGGGACCACTCATGAGGACTCAAGATAGCTCTACTGAGCTTGTCTGCTAGAACATTGGTCTCCCTGGGAATGTGCGTTGCAAGCAGAAAGTGCCCCAAGGACATTGCCCATTCCCACACTCTCATGGCCTTGCAACAAAGCAGATAAGAACTTGTGCCCCCTTGTTTGCTGATGCAATACACAACTGCCATGTTGTCCGTGCACACTGAATGGTACCCAGAGGAAAGCAGTCTTGTAAGGCTTGCAATGTGAGAAGAGCTGCTCTCATCTCCAGTATATTTATGTTTGGTCTCTGCAGGGGAACATGTACCTTGTGCTGTCTTTCCCTGGCAGTGCCCCCCACCACACCAGGGAAGAACATGTGGTCACTGTGGCACTGGGAGGAGGTCACTGTGGCACTGGGAGGAGGAGGATAAAAGGGTCTGCCCACTAAGAGATCAGGAAATTGAATCCACCAAAGAAGATGATGCCTACACACCTAAGTGAGGCAGATGGAAGCTGTCATTGGATGAGACATAGAAGACTACTGGACTGCTAGAGTCCACTGTAGAACCCTCATGTAAAACTTGGTTAATGGCACCAGATAGACTGCAGCCACCATGGACCCCAAGGCTCTGAGAATGAAGTGACCTGAGGATGAGACAGATCTAGGAGGCATTGAACTTGGGATCTGATTAGTTGCACGTGCCTGGGAGGTAACACAGCAATCTCTGACATAGTGTAGTTGTAGTGGATGCCAATAAACTTCAAGTTTCGCATCAGAATCAGATTTGACTTGGGTAGATTCATGGTAATTCCTAGCTGGTCGAACAGGCAAAAAAGGAACTGAGTGGCTGTGACCAGTCAATGCTTTATGAGAACTGTGAAGAGCCAATCGTCGAGGTAAAGAAACACCTGGAATCCCTGCAGTCTCAGGTGTGTTGCCACCACTGCCATGAACTTGGTGAACACCCATGGAGCTGTGGTGAGACCAAAGGGCAGGGTTCTGAATTGGTAATGATTGGTCCCTATGCAAAAGCAGAGATGTCTCCTGGAGCACCTGTCTATTTTTATATGATAGTACGCATCCTGGAGATTCACACAGCACATCCACTCATCCTTGTGCAGAAGGGGCAGAATGAACTGTACAGTGACAATCTGTGTCGGACGAGGAGACTGAAGTATAGTGGCAGGGGACACAAGAAGCCCCAACTCAATTTCAGCCTTAAGGAAGGACCTCATCATCCTGTCCATGTTGGATGGGAGCAAGTTCCTGGAAGACCTAGAAGAGGCTGAAGCCCTAGCTGGGGATGCATGTCTGGACCTTGAGGACCTCCTATACCTCTCAGAAGAATGGCTTCTGTGCCTGGAAGCTGTAAAACTCCTGGTCAGAACCCAATGGAGAGTCCCCAATCAAGATGGTGGGATCCAACATGGATCCTGGATGTGTCTGCTTTGGATCAGAGGACAACTGAGGATCTGAGCATTCAGAACTGGAATGCCTCAGATCCAAGGAGGTTAGATCCGTGGCCGGTCTAGTCTTGGTTGGATCTGTAGGTTTTGATCTGGTAAGCCTTGGATCTGGGAGTAGACTCCCAGGACCTCAGATCCAAAGGCCTCAAACTGGAGGTCTTGGATCCAGGAGTAGACTCGCTAGATCTCGGATCCAAGGTTATCACATCCAACAGCACCGATGCTGGAGTCAGATCCAAGGAGCTAGAATTCAACAGCCTAGGTTTCTTAGAGGAAGAGGACCCTGTGATGGAGGGAGCATTTCTCTTATGGTCAGAAAGACCCAGCTTGGTTGGAGATTGGTGGACCAATGGACCCCTTCCCTGAACCATGCCTTTTAGCAGTAACTTATTGAGATGCTTGACCAAGGCCCTGGGATTAAATGTGGCACAAATGCTGCATTGAACCTCCAGGTAGTCAGCACCCAAACAATAGAGGCACTCCTTGTATGAGTCGGAAATGGGCATCTTCCAACCACACAAGGAGCACCTCTTAAATCCTGCTGGTTTGTCAGACATGACAAGTGCCAAAACCAAAACAAAAATCTTAACCGTTAACTGGGGGCCAAACCACAGTCAAAACCAACAAAAAGACAACCACAAAAAAAAAACACTAGTAGATAACTCAACATAGGAAAGGAATGAGTTAAAGCCTATGCATTATTCGCACTATGCGGATTCTGATGAAGTCTGGATGTGATAGATGAAAGCGCGCTCAATCCCACTGTGCTTGTTCTGTCGTTTGGTGTTTTAATAAATTAATATTTTATATATTCGTGATACAGCATTTTTGTGGTACGATACGTACTAAGAGTTTACTGGAGGAGACCCTTCATGGTACATGCTTGCGGAGGTGTTTTTGCTTGTGGTTTTTTCTTTGGACGTGGAGAGGAGGTGGAAAGGAATGAGTTAAAGCCTAAGTATTAACAGAGATTTTTCAAATAGAGAAAAATGGCACCAAAAGGGCTGACAAAAAGATAATAGCTAGAAAGGGAGGGGAGGCTAAGAAGGTACAAAACAACCGCTTAGAGCTCTAAGGAGACAAATAAGAAATTTCAAGCACTATAAAGAATTGTGAAAATAAGCACTTATCCCAATGAAGGACTTGAGCCAGAGGAATAGAATCTGTAGTGATGAAGCAGCAAATGAGATCTGAGGGATTAGAGGGCAGCAAGGGATTATGGAAGTGGGAGGAGTTTGAGCCTAGGATCTGTCTGATAAGTTGACAGCTTGGATCTGATGTCAACTCCTATGACCCAGAAGTGAGGAATAGTGACATGGCTAACATCAGATCTGTAGATACCCTGTAGCTTGCAATGAGTTATAACTGGAGCTGTACATTTTGTAAACACTCTTGGTGCAATGGATAGACCAAAGAGTAAAGCAAACAATGGCTAATGTGAAACTATTAGTTGTCAAAGAGAGAAGTGGAAATTTGGACTTTCTGGAAGGGAAAGATACTGCCATAGTGAGAGGGGGGAGCATGATCCCTTAAACAGTCATTCTTTTTTTTTATAACAACTTTTATTGATTTTCATGTATGACAAATGATCATATGAGATTTAACATACAATTGATAATATAAATGCAAATAAATGACTAAAGTAACTAAAGTATTTACAAATGCATTCACTTTTGTACACAAACTTTTCTATTCAAACATATCTAATTACTGTGAACAGTTTGTTCCTTTTTTTAATAAATTTTGTAAACTCACCCACAAATTATACATATATGTCTTCTTAGTTGTCCAAGATTTGATGGTTAACATTTCTAAACAACATAGTTCTGTAATACCTGTTTTAAACTCTGCAAAAGATGGAGGAGATTCAGAAATCCAATTCCTAGTAATAACCTTTCTGGCTACTGCTAATATTGACCAGAGTATAGGAAGTTTTACTTTTTTAACACAATTAGGTATTGATGTATTGAAGAGAACCATAGATCTATTTATAGAAAAACAATCAGTAAATAATGCTTGTAACATATTATTGATATTTTCCCAATATATTTTCAGTTCAGAGCAATCATAAAACATATGTGCCCAATCAATACTAGCTTCTGATTTACGTATTTTACATATGTTATTTTTGTTATTGATTTTGTTCATAATTTGAGGTGTGTAGAATGATCTAAACATAAACCTCCATGTATATAATTTCCATTTAACTCATTCACTCCGGAGCAGCTCAGGAAAAGCTGCCTGCTTAATTCCACCATAGGAACAACAGTGCAGCCTGAGCTCATTTTCAGAAAATCCATTTGTAATACCATACAGAAAACAAACATTCATAACTTTTTAACTATAAGAGCTAGACTAAAAATGTAAAAGTGAAAGTTGTTCAGCAGACACTGACCTTTCCAACATTGTAAATGTTGATAGTGTATATCAAAGTCATTATTAAATATTTGGCAAGGAATGCTGATATTGTGCATATTTTTTACCTTTTAGGAAAAACAAAGCATAATATCTTGGTCAATGTACCATGCAGACACATACAATTTGAATGTAATTTATTAGTATGAATGTCAGCTTTAAAATGATACCTTAACCATTACTGTGTGATGTTCCTTTCCAGAGATATTCACAGAAATATGATTAATATATTATTTTTCATAACTGATAAATAAACAAAGCATAATATCTCATCACCTGTAACAGACAGAGCCTACATATCAGTGTAGAAGTTGTGCATCTGAATGCCAGCTTCAAAATGATGCATCATTTGTGTGATCACCATGCTCCCTTGCAAAGATATGGGCATAATAATGAAAACTATTGTAAATGTATAATTTTCATAATCGTACAAGACTAAACAAACTGTGATATCTGTACATGTGTAGAGTGCACAGACACAGTTCTTTTACCATGTTGTAAGGAGTAACACTGTCTTCAAAATGAGGTATTACTTGGCACACTGACATGCTCCATTGCAAAGTTATTTACCAAAATATAAAAAAAATCATAATTTCCATAACCTAATTCCAAACAAACTTTGATATCTGCACATGTGTCGAACATATAGGCACAATTCTTTTACTGTGTCGGAACCAGCAATACTGTCTTCACAATGAGGTATTTCTTGGCACATTCAGATGCTCCCTTGTAAAGTTATTTACCAAAATATGAAAAAAAATAATAATTTTCATAACCCATGTCCGAAACAAACTTTGATATCTGCATATGAGTACAACATACAGGCACCATTCTTTTCCCATGTTAGAACTATCAATACTGTTTTCAAAATGAGGTATTACTTAGCACATTCAGATGCTCCCTTGCAAAGTTATTTACCAAAATATGAAAAAAAATCATAATTTCCATAACCTAAGACCGAAACAAACTTTGATATCTGCACATGTGTGCAACATACAGGCACAATTATTTTACCATGTTAGAACTATCAAAACTGTCTTCAAAATGAGGTATTACTTGGCACACTGACATGCTCCCTTGCAAAGTTATTTACCAAAATATGAATATGAATATTACTAAGCCCTTCCTGCCATCTAAACTCTACACAACCCTGATAAAAGCAGACTAAAAACAGAAGTATTGCAGGATGGTCACTGACATATTAGATCGCATGTGGTAGCACTCTCCTAAAACAGTTGTTCTTTCTCAGCATCCTCACCAGCTCCTTACCACAGTTATTTGTCAAACTCAGAAAAATATATTTTACACAACACATTTCACAATAGAGTTTTACTTACCATACTGGTCCCTACTTGGTCATGGATACTTTCCATTCTTCTCACAAGTTGCATATTACCAATCCTGCATAGCTCTCCTCATGCCATTGTGGAGGTCAGTCAAGAACAGCGCAATGCCCTCCTCAGTTAGGTGAATGCCATCCCTTCTGAACAGGTGAACATCTTCTGCTGTGATGCTGTCATGACAGATTGCAGATCCACCGACCCTGTGCATCAAGCCATGCATAAACCCATTCTGTAAATGTCTGGCCTTGCGCACTGCCCATTGACTGTTTGCTGTTTTCCATATCTGTCAAGGAATTATGTCAGACCACACAAAATGACAACGTGGCCACCATGACTGCAGGTGTTCAAAAATTGCTGTGATTTGAAACCGTAGCCTTCTGAGTGCTTGACTGATGACATCATTCCCTCCAATGTTCAGCACAAGGACGTTGGGCTCAGGGTAGAGGGAACACTTCTCTTCCAACAGCTGCAGTACTCTGCTCCAATGCATACCTCTTCTTGCAATCCAGTATAACATCACAGTGGATGTGAGGAAGCTCAAGTTGTACTGGTTTTCAGTTTCGGAGGCATGGCTGGCAGCCCAGTGAATGTAGGAATAGCCACATACCCACACTGTCACTTGTCGTTCTCCTGGTTGTGAAGCCATGTCACCATCAGAAGGTGGACAAACCTGCACAGGAAAGAAAGTGCAAACAGATTACTACTGATGTTTGACAGATGTATTGGAAGACTACATATATATGTATCTTATAATGCATTACCTGGTTAGACCATCCAAATATTCCATCCTATCCACAGGGGCAGTATTCTTTGCATTAGGTACATAAGTGGTGATGACACTGCAAAGTTACATACCTACTACCTGTGAAAATAGCAAATTACACACAATGACTGACAAGGGGGCACAGAAAGGACACATGTAAATGGAAAAATCAAGGTAAGGACCGCCACTTCACTAATATGCCAAGGACAGGCATGGGGCTCCAGCTGGTGGTTATCTAAAGTGTCCCATACCTGTGCTGGCTGCCCACTCAGACTGCTGATACCACTTATTGCCTCGCGACCTCCTTCAGTGTCAGCAGTCTGCCTTAGTTCTACCTTTTCTCTTTATATGTGCCCATTCAGCAATGGACCTAAGGGATCAAGCATGGAAGTAATGTAATATCTCCTTGCAGTAGTTCACAAAAATATGAAGTATATAACCACAATGAGGACTTTACTGCTTATCAAACAAATTGGAAAAATGACAGAAACTGGTGGGGGGGTGGCTTGAAATGACTATGTAGACAAAAACCCAAATCTGGCTTGTGCATTCATCAATGTGATAATGACTTCTACTTATGTGAATAACAGTGACAGCTGCTGAGAGTTTTACCTGAAAAGTGATAATGACTCAGTGCTACATTGTAACTGCACTTATTGTTAATGTGATAATGACCTGCATTTCATTACTGCACAGTTATGCATGCTCAGACACAAGTGATAATTGCTGCACATAACCTGTTGAGTAGGCATTCATTATATTACCTTATGCAGCTGTTATGTAGCACAGACTCATTATAATATGTTAGGAAAAGACCTGAGTAATTCAGTAAAATAGTATAACAGTTATATATTACTGAGTTCCTCCACCCATCTAAATTCCACAACTGACAAAGCCAGGAAAAATGCCCAAAATATATTGCAAACTTTTGCATCTCTTATGACCCACAACCTGTTAGTTTAAAAATCAGAGGCAGAAACCCAGATCAGGAACAGATTTTAAATATTGGTCTTATATACTTAGCAAGTAATGTCATAGTAAGCATGTTCTGAAAGGTATGAGGTCTGAAAATCATATATTTGTTATTATTCAGTGAGTGTAGTCTACAGCACTTTACAAGAAAACCACGGTCAAAATTTAGGTTGCTATCAGTCTAGGTGCCCAAATCCCTCAACTGACTGCACGAGTAGGGCATTGTTATTAAAGTGATCATTTGTGGGGACGTCACTCTCCCCAAAGGGGATGATGATGCATTTTTTTGTATTTAGCTTGAGGTCATGTTTCTGGTACCAGTCATTTCTTTGGGTGAGACCCTCTTGGAGGATGTCTTCAGATGCTGTCAAAAAAGCCTGGAATGGAGTTGTTCATAAGGTAAGTTCTCAAATAATTTACACAAACCAGCACACTTGCATCTTCACCCACATAAAATATCCCAAAAACCTTACACATAAGCAGAACAGAAAATTGCTGTCAGAAACCCCCTTTAGAATAAAATTAGTCTGACAGAAAATAGTGGCAGTTAGGTGGCACAGCATGAACACAAACATTACTTCACCAGAAGAAATCCTTGCCTAAATACAAATAGGTCCACACACTAAACTTAAAACACAAAAAAGTTTACATAAGCCAAAGGCAAATATTGCAGCCCATGATAAAGATCCATGTACTATTATAATAAATAAATAATTAAATGTACAATTACCTGTGATTTGTTTTGCCAAAACTGGATTAGGAGATAGAAAATCCCTTGGAAAATAAGGGCTGAAAATGTTACATTCCCTGGATCAACTTGCTCATTTCATCAACAGGCTCAAAAGGCTCAAAATGTTCATCATAGGGCACACAATCCCACTAAATGGAAAATTAATAGACATGTTCTGTGCTCACAGGTACAGCCAAAGCTATACAACAGTTTCTGAAGGAAAGAAAATCTATACAACAGTTTCTGAAGGAAAGAAAATCTGCCCCAGTGAATACATACTATTTTCAAACATATACATAGCCGGCCTTAGGCATAGGCCAACTAGGCGGCCGCCTAGGGCACTGTTCTAGCAGGGCCACTTTTCCAATATTTATTTGGTGTAGGTAGACCAGGATAGGAGCACCAGATGGTGTGGTGAGGGGCGCCGTGGAGCCCTTTTGCTTAGGTCACCAGTTGACCTAAGGCCACCCCTGAACATATACACTGAACAAAAACAATGAAGGTGAGGCAACTACATAAAAATATATTTACTGTAACAATCCATGACAGATATTACATTAAAAATCCAGTTATAAGAACTTCATTTAGTTTTCCACAAGTTTGCATGTGTGTAACACCAAGGAAAAGATGGCAATACCGCAATACAGAATCAGACATTTTGCCAGCCTTAATCAACTTGTTATAACACATTATAGACAAATGCAGTGTGCCACCTCTACAGGAGTGTAAGGAAGGACAGCCTGCAAGTTTATGTACACTTACTAGCATGGGAGGTGATGATTAGCGATTGGAGGTATGGTTTCATGCCGGGAAAGAGCACTACAGATGCAATGTTTGCTCTGAGACTGTTGATGGAGAAATATAGGGAAAGTCAGAAGGAGTTGCCTTGTGTCTTTGTGGACTTGGAGAAAGCATATGATAGGGTGCCTAGAGAGGAGTTGTGGTATTGTATGAGGAAGTCAGGAGTGGCAGAGAAGTATGTAAGAGTGTTACAGGATATGTACGAGGGTAGTGTGACAGTGGTAAAGTCTGCAGTGGGAGTGACGGATACTTTTAAGGTGGAGGTGGGATTACATCAAGGATCAGCTCTGAGCCCTTTCTTATTTGCAATTGTGATGGGCAGGTTGACAGACGAGATCAGACAGGATCCCCCATGGACTATGATGTTTGCAGATGACATTGTGATCTGTAGTGAGAGTAGGGATCAGGCTGAGGAGACCCTGGAGAGGTGGAGATATGCTCTAGAGAGGAGAGGAATGAAGGTCAGCAGGACTAAGACAGAATATGTGTGTGTGAATGAGAGAGAGGATATAGGAATGATGAGGATGCAGGGAGTAAAGTTGGTGAAGGTGGATGAGTTCAAATACTTGGGATCAACAGTTCAGAATAATGGTGAGTGTGGAAGAGAGGTGAAGAAGAGAGTACAGGCGGGGTGGAATGGGTGGAGAAGAGTGACAGAAACTGCGAAATGTAAAAATATCCTGAGAAAGCCAAAATGAAGCAGTGATCCGAGGGGACCCCTGCAATAAAATGTTGAAGTATGCACAAAGACCAGAATAAAATATGTCCCGAAATGACCATTCAGTAACAGTTCCTGGTACGAACATGCACCAAATTGAAGTATTCACCCAAGGGATTCCTACAATAAAATGCTGAAGTATGCACAAGCACCAGAATGAAATATTTCCCCAAACAACCCTTCAGTAACAGTTCCTGGTATATACATGAACCAAAATGAAACATTCACCAAAGTGACCCCTACAATAAAATGGTCAAACTGCACAAACAGATCTGAGGACAAATAAAATCTACAAAAGCCAAATCTGAGATACATATATCCACAACCTGAAATGAACCACTGCTAGAAATGCTCGCCGTAAAGGGCTAACACAGACAAATAACTGGCATCTGAACCATGGACTAGCAGTAAATGATAAGAAATACCCAACAGTACCCCCAGGAAGTCATCCACCCCTTATAACTGTCATATTGACACCACATCCCTAAGAGTCGAGTCAGTAGTGAGGGACTTGGGGGCACAGACAGACATTAATGTAGCCTTTGACCATCACATGTCTACACTAGTGAGGAAAGCATTGTATATTTTGCAACGTACTGATGTAATCAACTGTCTCCCTTTAGGAAATCCACTTCCCTTTCATCTTTCATCAGTCACAAATGCTTTGCAATACAAAACTGCTCAAAATTTTGGATCTGACCCGACAATAGCATTATACCTACATCCGTTGCCCAAATTTGCATCTTAGCCCTTTCTCTGAGGTGACATATGCAATACATGGTTGGCTCTGTTCCACGATTCCACTAGGATGGCAATGCCCACCTTCCCAGGCCAGAAATATCAAGCACCCAAGCTGCAAAGTCAACTGAGTTTTCCTGGGCTGTGTTTACATGTTTTGCTTCATTCTGTTTATTACTGTTCTAACAGACAGCACATGCACTCTGCTTTCTCCAAGGAAAAATCTGCTCTTTCAGTGTCACATACCTACTTTATTCTATTCAGAAACATAGGAGAATCTATTCTGGTAAGCTATGGCATAAGGCAGTGAATCAGTCCTGAAGACAATAGCACTCAACTGCATTATTTTGTAATTGTAATCCTCAATGATTGGCAACAAAACAAGGTATTTCTGTTACAAAGAGCATAATAAACAGGCAGAATTTGGGACAAACACAATGGGCACGTAGTACAGGGTGAGTAATGTACAAAGAATCGAGAACAGGAAGTCAAGACTGGAAAAAAATGAGGGGCTTGTATGATAAGAAAATAGCACTGGCAGTGACTGATCTCTGTGGAAATGTGAACTCAGGTAGATTAAAAAGGATCTAAAGACATCAAGACATAAGGGCATAAAACAGAAAAAAATAACCAAATGAGGAGAGTAAAACTAAATTCATGATACACATTAGGACACACGTACTGATACCAGCCACCCAATGACAGGCCAGAGAAGTAACGATTTTTATGGATATGGCTAAACTAATGAAAAGCAGAATAACCGGCAGAATGCAGCTTTTAAAAACTATACAAGAGCAAGACATGACAGAATCTAGTGGCGGTTCCTTATATTTCTACACAGAATGTCAAAAAGTAACCTGATAGATAGTGTTTTCCTTCTGATTCACTGCAAATCGCACAACCAAGATCGCACAATGTCGGAGAATTGGGACAAATGAGGAAAAATACAAATTTCACCTGCTCTCTATTCTCCGCCTCTGCAACAACTCTTCCCAGCTACATTACGATGACCAATCTTAAGATTTTTAGCTATGGCACGTCTCACTCCAATTATACTTCCAGGTAAACAGATACTCTTATAACCCTCACATCCTACTTACTAAACCTAGTTAATGTCCCCTTCTGACACAGTGCGATGTCCATTTGTGACCCATGTGACAAATGACACCACACACTACACGGAAGCTGAACTTACTCTTCATTGCCTAATTCCAGTTCTGCAGCTCTGACCACTTTTCATACAATTCTAAGCAATATATCTGCGGCTCAACCAATTTGCCCCAGTGTTATTTCTCCACAGAGAACAGCTGCGACTAACACTGCAAGTGCATTAACAAGCCATTAATTTTCTGGCCTTGAAACACTGTAGCAACATACAAAAGGGGGCCAAATACAAAACCAAGCATAAACAGAGCAAACTCCACACGTGGACAAAAATTCTACTTCCCAGAGACCTTGTCGCAAACCAAGCATCACCACTAGTTGTCTATCCCAGTTATCACCAAGTAAACACCTCCACAGCAACATCGACATGCTTTAAAGTACAGTTTTGCAATAAGAAGCACTAAAAACCTTGCAAAAACAGTTCGCATGCAATGGCTGCAGCATCTTGCTTTACTAAGCAGCATTGTATGGTACAGTTTTTAGTTTCCACCCCACAGTTCCCATTGCGGTTACCGAAAAGGAAACACTGAGGTCGCAGACGTTCCATGCTTTCTAGGTCCATTCTGTCTTCCATGCCCGGGGAGATTGACTGCTTCACCATATGAACGACAGTAATACAGACTTAGTGAACAGTTCTCAAAACCATTTAGAAAATTTATCAAAGTAACTACAATACAATATCGCTGATACTTTAAACGCAACATAATTAATGATATGCTTACTCATCTTCAGCTTATAAGTTTATGGCTCTGATATACTCCAATTCTGGCTTGCTGTCGGTTGTGTTGCTGCAAGCACTTTATTACACCTTCTTTCTGCAAAGCCAGAATCTGGCAATGACAGAAGAAATGCAGGGGGTGGAGTTGTTAGGCAAGTGGCAGCTTGGATTCCAAGAATCCGATTGGCTGCCGCCACTTGCTTCCTGGAAACCAAACCAAATCGGCTTGCTGTGATCGCAAGCATATACAAAGTTCATGGAAAGCCGATTTTCTCGTAAATTTTAAATATAAACATGAGGTTAATCCACAATGAAAATTAAGTTGAGAAGGTACCTGACAAAGTTCAGGTACTTTTTCAACTTAATTTGTAACACTGAAGCTAAAAATTTACTACAAAGTTAACAGCGCTTCTGGAAGGGACTCGGGTGGAACAGCATGTCTTTTCATGCGTCTCAGAGAGCGCTCGGGTGTAAGCACAAAGGCGCCCTGAGAAGTTACTCGGGGTTAATGAGTCAAGAAGATGTAGTTTTACCAACTGATTCCAACATATATACTTTATCTTCTTCATTTGGTAATTCGTTATTAATATTATGATAATATTTCCAATAGCTATCTGAACTACAATAGGTTTTTTCTCTTATGATCCTATAAATATGAGAAAGTTTGCTTTTATGAGTGGATTTATGTTGTATATTCACTGCCAAATAATCCACCAACATGGGAGTATTTTGTCCTGCCGCAGTATAGTTAGTCAATTTTATTTAATAGTATCTGTCTCAAAGTTTGTATATGTAGCCACGTGTTCTCATCTAAATCATATTCTTGTGTAAGCATCTGTAGAGTTTTGACTTGCCTATCAGAGATCATCTGAAACCAATATATTAATTCTTTTTGTTTGAGAAGTAAATTTTTATTGGAATCAGAAGAAATTATGATATCTTGAGTAAAAGCTATAGGAAATATAAAAAAATCCAGTTTTTATACATGGGATATTTGCATATAAAGTTTTTAAAAGTTATTAAAATATTGGAAATATAATTAGAAGAGAGTTTTGAGATAGTATGAGTGGAAAAAAATATTTTATAATCCATAATGTAGGGTTAAGTAAATCAGTTTTATAAGTCTGTGGTTTTGTGATGAGCTCTGCGCTTATTAATTTCCAGTAAAATTTCCATTTGGCTGAATACGTTAAGTCCATCATTAGAGACAAAGGGCAAGATTCACAAAGGCTTGCACGGAGTCTAAGAGTAGTGTAAGACTCCATGCAGCCTTCGCGATCCAGGAACAGCCCTAAATTCCGTGTAAGAGACCAGCTAAAATGTCTCTTACACGGAGTGGGCGTGGATATGCTAATCACCTCACTTGCAGCCCAAAGGCATGCAAATGAGGTAGATTAGCGATCCACGAAGCCCAAAGCAGCCCGTGTAAGAGCCGTTTTAGCTGCAGAAATGTACTCAGTTGACAACTGAGTACGTTTCTGCAAAAACCACAATGGAGCCATGTCAGCTCCAAATAAAGGGTGCATATGTGTCAGGCAGCATGTCAATGGCCAAATATGTGGCCATTGGCAAGGTACCCCGATGCAAATATGAAAAATAAATATTTTTTTTTTTACGCAGTGCAGCCCCGCGCAAACGGGCTGCGCTATATAAAACATAAAAATGAAGGTTATAAACCCACAAATGTGGGTCTTATGCAATACATGGATTTACAATGCAGGGACCAGCAGAGCAAAAACAACATGGCCACCGTTTAGTGGTTGCTAAGGGGGGAAGCTGAGTCTAAGACATGTAACTAAGCATTAGTAGGCAATCTGATGTAAATGAGTGTTAGGATACTGAATTCCACTGTCACATAGCAAATGAGCACATTCTGAGTAGTGTAAGAGATACATAAGGGGGAGGAATAGAGTAGGAGATAGGTGACATCACAGGGGGGAATGGTAGAAAGAAATGCAGTTCATTGGAGGACAGTGTTACATGACAGATGTCAGACACATATCATGGAAAGAGGAGTGCCACAATATAAGCATGGGAAAGTCAAGAAATGGAAGGTGTACACTGTTGCTTACACCAAAGTTTCTTGCTGGGCATGCATGCGCACGTGTGCGCGCCATGAAGCATGAGTAGGGTGTGCGTGCGTGTAAGGCAGACTGAGAATGTGGGAGCCTGTTGGCAGACTTGTAAGACTGTTTGCACTGGTGTGCGCGTGTTTTAACCCAAATAAGCAGATTCTGAACCGTGTAAGCATGTGTGCGCGCGTGTAAACCACTGTGAGCGTGTTTCTGCTAGTATGCACGTTGCTCCTCCCTGAGGAAACAGAAAGGAAAAAGGAAGCAACAGAATTATTAGGAAGCTAGCATGGAATACTGCTGGAGCTAGCAGGTGAAAACAATTAGAAGCAGGCAATTACACAGTAGTAGCTCAGCCCAGCACTTAAAACTCTGCAAACAGCAGTGCAGGATGTTTCTCTCAAGAGACACTGCAAGACAGGAGTAAGCTATTAGAAGTGAAAACTGAAAAAGCTGAACTCAGAGCAGAAATGCTAGGGGCTGCCATAGCTGTCATAAGGAGACATAGGCTACTTGCTGAGGGTGGTGACAATGCAGATGGTGCCAGACAATCCGCAGTGAGGAGACGGAGAAGAGTGTACAGGCCCAGGGTCACCTACCACGGGTTACATGAGCTGGAGATAGTAGAGTGCTATAGAGTGGACAGAGACCTCCTGCAGCAAATTGTCGAGCTGTACAGGCCACGCCTCACACACAGAACCAACAGAGGGGAACCCATCCCAGTGGAAACCAAGGTATGTGTTGGCTTAAGAATACTAGCAACAGGTACCTTTCAGAGACCAACTGGTGATATGATGGGGATATCACAGGCATCAGCCTCCAGGGTACTGCACCAGTTCCTGGATGCCATGTCAGCACATGTCGGTGATCATGTATATTTCCCCAATGCCCGTGAGGTATTGGCCAGCAATATGCGTCTCTTCCAGCAAATAGCAGAATACCCTGAGGTAGTAGGTGCAATAGACTGCACGCACATACGCATCAAAGCACCAGCTGGTGAGCGGGGTAGGGCCTACATTAACTGCAAGGGCTTCCCCTCCATCAACTGCCAGGTCATGTGTGATGCCCAGGGCATAATAATGAATGTGTGTGCTGGCTGCCCTGGGAGCTACCATGATTCCCATATCTGGCATTTGACGCAGCTGTACCAGACATTTGCCAATGGGGACATCCCACATGGACACCTAGTGGGGGATGCAGGTTATGCACTGGAGCTGTGGCTGATGACACCCATCAGAAACGCACACACACCTGAACAGGAACGCCATAATGAGGCACACGCACAAACACGTAATGTAATAGAGCATGTGTTTGGGCTGCTCAAGTCACGGCTCCAGTGTCTGGACACATCTGGTGGAGCCTTGCAGTACTCACCAACTACATGTACCCAAATTGTCATGGCATGTGCTATGCTACATAATATGATCTTGCGAAAACAGCTGCAGCAGGACCAGCATAGGGCCGGGCCAAACAGCCCCCCACCATTGCCAAGGCCATCACAGGCAGAGCGTGACTCGGAAGAGGAACAATCTGAGCCTGCCCCAGTAGGCAGAAGGAGGCATGCCCAGTATGCCCTGGCCTTGGCAAAGAGGCAATGCATAGCACATACACTGGCTCAGTAGGAACCCTGGGAATGATACCCCTCTCTGACTCACTCATATAATAACATGGATGCCTAAAATGACATAACCTGCTCTCAAACATGTACAGGGAGTGTAATATGTGCATCCGACAGAGGCAGCCCCGCAGCACCACCTGAGGCATGAATGCCATGTATTAAGTAATGTAACACCATGTAGTATATGCACACTTGAGGACCCTGACTAACATCCTACCCTCACCAAGCATGATGCCACAATATCGCGAACTGAAAACCAATGAGAGCGGTAGAAACCAGGTTTAATTTAGCGATAAAACAAATGAATGAAACGCTTTCGGTAAAGACTGTGCTTCACCTTCATCAGAATACAAAATACAAGATACAAAGTTACACATTTTTTAAAAATATCGCCAGAAGGTAATTAGAGACGTCACTTCTGAAGAAGGCGTGTTTACTACCTGGTGTTCACAAAACAAAAATGTGAATATTTTATATAATAAAAAACATTGCAATAATGTGTTTGAAAATTGATAAGTCCTTTTCAGATGTATAAAATAAATAAAATAAAATAGACAAGTCTTCAACAGCACAAGGCTATTAAATAGCCCTACATATTAAATCCAGCAGCAAAAACATTTTGTAACAGTTTTAGTAAGCCTCGTTGTCAGAAAACTACAAAAAACCTTCAAATAAGTTAATGATAATATATCGACGGTGGGATGATCAATTGCAATAATTGGCTGAAGTATTGCAGTTAGTCAAAGGGGATCCAATGTGTGCCAGCCTGGGATGACATGCTGAGAATGACATGATGCTCCACCTGCTAGGGGTGGCGTGCACCTATCAGTCCAGGCCTTATGGATACTGGCAAAGGCTGTCGTCACCCACAGCGTGCCCTGAATAGGTAAGGCTCAAAACACAAACCCACCTCCATAGGTATCACAAGGGATAAGAACCTAGATGTAATGCTACCCAATGCCAGAAGTCTAAACAGCAAGATGCATTCAGTGTAAACTCACCCAGTATGGAGAATGTTGATATCTGTCCTGTAACAGAAAACTGGGTCAAGGCTCACAACAGCACCCTAACACTACCAGGTTACACCTCATACTGTGCTTTACAGCCTCAAAACATGGAACAAGCTACAAAAGGAGGGTGACTAGCAATAATTGTCAAGGATAACCACACCCCCATGTTGGTACCACAACAAGAAGCAGCATGGACTAGCCATGGTCAAGTAAC
Organism: Protopterus annectens; assembly: GCF_019279795.1. NCBI lineage: Eukaryota > Metazoa > Chordata > Ceratodontiformes > Protopteridae > Protopterus > Protopterus annectens. Next base: position 36,894,083 of record NC_056743.1, read on the forward strand.
AGTGGCTAAAACTTCCTCCCAGTTTATAGCCTGCTACAGACTACTGTCCTAACACCAGGAACTGCACCTGGCCTATGTTGGAATACATGAATATATCAAGCCCCCCAAACCACATTATATTGGTTGACTGAAAATACCCAGACATAGACTGGGAGCATTATACTAGATCCAACACTGTAGGAGAAAAGTTCCTAGAATCCATAAACCAAAATGCCCAGGAACAACGTACCACTCCCACAAGAGGGGTAAGCATACTGGATGTGATAATCAGCAACATGGGTATTGGATGGCAAGAGGAGAAGTGTATCCCTCACTGGTAAGACCAGACCATAGAGTAATCACACTGGATATACACATCTTGACCACAGTCCCTGGCCAGAAAACCACAGTGAAAAACATGTGTAAAGCAAAAGTTGCACTCCTCCAAACTGATGTGGAATCCATTAAAGGCCCTGTGCAGGTGCAAAATATGGGCCACACCTCAGAACCTGTTATACAGGCATTCCATGAACACAGCCAGGAATGCTTGGATTATGCAATCCCAAATAACAACAAGACACAATGCCATACACGCAGGCATCTGGCATGCTGGACTCCAGCCATTACCAAACCATGCAAGAGAATGAGGAAGCTACTACATGATAGAGCAAACATAAAAAGGGAAGTAATCACTGATCAGTGGTATGGCAATAAAATATGTCCACTAAGGCCAGCTACAACAAGTTGAATCTGTGAATCCTGAGGAAATGTTACACCTGCCCCAAGTACACAGACAACCCTCAACTCCCCCCAAGAAATACAAAGGCTTTTGCCACCTCCATAGAGCCTTACGTAGGCAAGGCTGAAAAGACTAACCCACCACCCTAGAAAACATAAGTGGTAAGAAACATAAGGGTAATGCTGACCAATGCCAGATGTGTAAACCGCAATATGCATGCTCCTGAGGCCCTCCCCAGTATGGAGAACATCGATGTCTGTGCAGTGACAGAAACCTGCTGCAAGCCTCCTGACAGCACACCAGCACTACCAGGTTATACCTCATATCATGCGTTATGGCCCCAAAACCTGGACCAAAACATAAAAGGAGGGGGAGTATCCATATTCAGCACAGACACCTATACGTCCAGGTAACTGACAATGCACGAAGCATCGGAGACCACCCATGTGCACCTAACCGTAGGCAAAACTGCTGTACAGTCTGTAGCATGCTACAGACCACACTCTCACACACAGGAACCCCACCCAGCCATCCTGAAAACACTGGACAGTATGAATGTCCCACCAAATACCAAACAAGGTACTCACAAATTACCACATAGGTGGTAAACCATTATGTATGGAAGGAGTAATCAGGGACCTAGGGACACAAGTGGACAGTAACCTGTTATGTGACACTCACATTGCCAATCTGGCTAGGAAGACTGTCTATATTGGACACCATATCATGAAAGGATTCACATCTACGTCAACAGAGGTCATTCTGCCCCTGTACTGTTCTCTTATCAGACCCATAATCTAGTACAATGCCTCATTTGGGATGTACCTTACCTGACACCTGCAGCAGTTAGAAAGACCTCAAAGGTACCTCACCAAGAGGATAAAGGGTCTCAAATATATGTCATATGCTGCCTGGTTGTAGACACCCCAGCTGAATGCAGTCACATACTGCCTACACAGAGGCGTTGTATGCCTGTTGTACAAGGCCATGTCCAACACAGGAGTAATGGACATGCTCCACCCCAGAAAACCTAAAGCCATCGGAGCTGCGAGAGTGAGAGATGTCATCCTCAACACATAATGAAATAGGATGTGCTGGAGGGACAGATACATAACCCAGAGGCTCCCTACACCCTGGAACAGAATCCCACTCCATGTTAGGCAGAGCCCCTCACTGACACTCTTCAACAGGAATCTTGCCAAGTGGATGGATGAGCGTAGATGTACACTGGGGGTCTCCACTGTGTCACGTCCAGACAGAGGCACAGTAAAGTAAATCATAAATGGCCATAATATTCACATAGCAAGGGGTGGCGAAAGCCACACACACTCTGGCTAGGCTTATAAATGCCCTAGGTTGGATAGCCTAGTATGAACCTATGAACCTATGAAGATACAAATTGTACAGGACACTAAGGATAATCACAAGGCTTTCTCAACTGATGGTAGGAACCTTGTTGGGAATTTATGGATATGCTCTGAATCACTCAAATATTACAAACAACATACCAAACACACACACATATTGCCAACATACAACCTGACAGGTGCAGTGCAAACCCCCCCCCCCCAGAATGCAAAATATCTATCCCAGCAGACTGCTGCCCCCATGACATTGCAGATGCTGAGGTAACAGCCAGCATCTACAAAGCAAAACACACAGCAGCAATGGTATGAGATGGTGTCCTGGGCTGAGTCCAACATGGACTCCAAGAAGAATGGAATGCCAAATCACACTACTGCTCAATGTCAGCCTTACCACAGGATATGTACCCAAAGAGCAGTGTACAACAACAGTGGTCCTTCACAACAAAGGTGTTGCCTGAATGGATACTGCAAACTACCACCCCAGAATCCTGACAAGCTTGGTCTGCACAGCTATGGAAAGGATCAGCATGTACCGCAGACATAAAGATATTGGGGACCTACTGACACTGGACCCTACCCAGTGTGGCTTTCTTAAGTGCAGATGCTGCCCCTTAAACATGTTTGACTCATTTGAAACAGTCATTAAGGTCATTGATGAGGGCAATGTGGTCCACACAGCATAGCTGGACCTTGCAAAGGCTTCCATACAATACCCCGCGTGTTCATTATAGATAAGCTCACCAGCTTAAATATAAACCCCTATGTCAGTAGAGGGGTTGCAAACCAGACCAAGGACAGAACTGACATGGTCAGACATGCTGCAGCCATGTCAGACTACAAACCAGATATAACTGGCATCCCACAAGGCTTGGTCCTGGGACCTCCCTCATTTGGTATATATGTCCCATAGGTACAGGCCAACATGGAAGGACTGTTTCTGAACATGTTTGCAGAGGACTACAAACTGGCCACCATATCTGACCCTCCAGCTGACACAAGCATCCCACAAAAGGGCCACATAGAAACAGACAACTGGTGCCATAGCCATGTCAGCAAGCTAATTGCAGAAAAGTGTATAGTCAACCCCTGTGGATATACAGTAAGTGCCCACCAATTACCACATAGGTGTTAACCCATTAAGTACTTAACATGTAATGAGAGACCTGGGGACACAAGATGATAGATATCCTGCATTGGACAAACATGTGGCTGTAGTGGTTACAGAAACATACCATATACCCACCTACCATGAAGGTTGTCAGATCTAGATAAGGGGAGGTCATTGTGGCTCTGCAGTCATCCTTCATCAGTGTTACAATTGACTACAATAGCCCCTGTGGGATGTACCTCAGCAGACACCTCCATCAACTTTAAAGTCCCCAAAAGTACCTCACCAGGAGTATCAAAGAGCTTGAACAGATGCCATGTGTTGCCTGATTAAACAAACTGCAGCTTCACACACTGCCATACTGCCCACCCAGAGGCAAGCTGTGCCTGATGTATAAAGCCATGTCCAAAGTGGAATCAATGAACATGCTGCACCTTGTACAATCTGAAAGTAGGTTGTGTGCAATTACATTTGTGAGAGAATTGACCCTTTTGCCAACCAGTACAACACACCAGCTGCTGCATATACCAATCTCTACACAGAGATGATGTGAGCACCCTACAAGTACAGCGGAAGGGGCCAAATCTCCCAGTAATGCAAATAGCACACTCTGCTACTGCGTCTCTCACTACTGTCATAGCACAGTTAGTTATGGCTTTGAATTCCACACATGCCATGTGTGTTTTTGTCACACAGAATGCCCATGTGTGTGGGTTGTTGTTCACAATAATGCATGACATTGATTAAACCAGTAATGACAATGGACACAGATGATGTATGTGTGTGCCAAATACACATATGTACCTGTGACCTTCAATAGTTCCCATGGGTCATACCAGCCTGTGCCACATGCTCAGAGAGCCCTTCCATGTTCCCTATCATGTAGTCCAGGGAGGTACATCACAGGTCAGCCATAGTGGCATGGACAATGACTAAGTCATATGTGTCCATGCCTCTGACTGACCTGTATGCTTGTGTCATGTGGTGAACCATAGTGCCCCACGGGCATATCACTGTGACCTTCACCTTGTCCAGCCTGGTGAGCGTGACCTCACTGTACCGGACAATAAAGGTACCTAACACAACTGTAGTGGGTGTGTTGTCTAGCTGTACAGGCTGTGACTGTTTGGCACACATGATTTGTGTGCTATATGTTGCATGTGCTGTGTTCTGGCTTAACGTATGCCTGTGTGCCAGCTGCAGAGGTGTCTGCTGCTCAGGCAGGATGCTATACTGAGGCTCCACGAATGGCCCAGTGTGTTCACGTGTTTGGATTGCTGTCAGTGTAGGTCTACATCAGGCTGGTATTGTAGTCACTGTAGTATTTCATGCCACCTGACAGGTTATGCCAGTACTGGGTTCAGAGTGCTTAGTCCCCAGTTTGGCTATGTGGTTGCATCTCATACATGTGTTGTGCGTCCATGTGTAGGGGAGAGGGTTGACTGTGTACATGTGGCAACTGTGACATTGCCACATGACCCACATATACCACAACTGTACCATAGAGGTGACTGACAAGTGACCTTTGCACATGCTACCATAGTATTGTGATTGCCATGGTGATTAACAGCACATAGGGCCAATGGGGAACAAGGTACATAGGTTCATAGGTTCATACGTTCATAGGTTCATACTAGGCTATCTGCCCTAGGGCATTTATAAGCCTAGCTAGAATGTGTTTGGCTTTTGCCACCCATTTTAAATTAATTTGCCATGCCCTTTTCCAAGGTTAGTATACTGTGCCTCTGTCTAACAGTGACACAGACGTGATACCCGGGGTAAACCTACAATCTCCCATCCACTCATCAAGATTCAATGAGGGACTCTGCCTAACCTGGACTGGGATTATATTCCAGAGTGAAGGGAGCCTCTGGGTTATAAATATGTCCCTCCAGCATGTCCTATTTATTTCAGTGCTGAGGTTCAAGTCTCTCGAGCGCATAGCTCGATGGGATTTGGATATTCTGAGGTGCAGCATGTCCATTAATTCCGGGTTGGACATGGCTTTATACGTCAGGCACAGATCGCCTCTGAACAGGCGGTATGCCACTGAGTAGAGCTGGAGTTTCTTTAACCGGGCAGCATATGGCATCTGTTTGAGCCCTTTGATCCTCTTGGTGAGGTACTTTTGGGGTCTTTCCAGTTGCTGCAGGTGTCTGGTAAGGTACATCCCAACAGGGGCATTGTACTCAATTATGGGCCTGCTGAGGGATGAGTAAAGAGGCACGATGACCTCCCCTGATCTAGATGTGAATCCCTTCGTGATGAGGTGGGCTATATAAAATGATTTTCTAACCACTGTGGCCACGTGGTTGTCAAATGAGAGATTGCTATCAACTTGGGTCCCCAGGTCCCTAATTACTTCTTCTGTACTTAATGGATTACAACCTATGTGGTAATTTGTGGGCACTTTGTTTTTTGCCAAAGGGGATGACTATACACTGTTTGGCATTTAGCTTGAGGCCTTGGCTCTGGCACCAGTTGTCTGTTTCTATGAGGCCCTTTTGGAGGATGCTTGTGTCAGCTGGAGAGTCGATTATGGCGCCCAGTTTGCAGTCATCTGCGAACATGGTCAGCCACAGTCCTTCCATGTTGGCCTGTACCTCCGAAAAATATATACCAAACAAGAGAAGTCCCAGGACTGAGCCTTGTGGGACACCACTTGTAACTGTTTTGGAGTCTGACATGGCTCCAGCAATTCTAACCATGTGGATTCTGTCCTTGAGCCAGTTTGCAATCCATCTAGTGACATAGGGGTTGATATTTAAGCTGGTGAGCTTATCTATAATGTCCGAGTGGGGTATTGTATCGAAGGCTTTTGCGAGGTCCAGGTAGGCTGTGTGGACCACCTTCCCCTCATCAATGGCCTTGGTGACTGTTTCAAAGAAATCAACCAGGTTTAAGAGGCAGGATCTGCACTTAACAAAGCCGAACTGGGTAGGACCCAGTGTCTGTAGGTCCCCAATATCTTTATTTATGAGGTCCATGATGATCCTTTCCATAGCTTTGCAGACCAAGATAGTCAGGCCTATGGGGCGATAGTTTCCAGGAGCTGTTGGGGCAATATCTTTATGGAGAGGGACCACTGTTGCTGTACGCCACTCTTTGGGCACATATCCTGTAGTAAGGCTGAGATCGAACAGTAGTTTTATGTTTGGGTTTAGCTCTTCTTGGAGTTCATGTAGGACACAGCCCGGGACACTGTCTGGTCCCATTGATGCTGTGTTTTTTGCTTTGGGAGGGCGGCTCTTACCTGAGCATCTGAGATGTCAGGGGGGCAGCACTCTGCTGGGATAGATATTTGCCCTTTTGGAGTGGAGGGGGGGGAGACGTTTGCGCTGAACCTGTCAGCTAGGATGTTGGCAATGTCTGTGGGTTCGGTGTTTCTTTTGTCATTTGGGACTAACTTCTGAGCATATCTGGGAATTACCACCCAGGTTCCTAACATAACTAAAGAAAGACTTGTGATTATCCTTAGTGTCCTGTGCAATTTCCTCTCGAAGCTGGCCTTAGACAATTTTATGAGTGCCGGTAGTTGTTTGCTAATACTGATCAGTGATGCCTTCCCTCATATCCTTCCAAACATCCAACAAAATGCAGAACCTGTTACTCTCTGAACTGTCTAAGTTTGTTGTAACATTATTTGGAATGTGTCCCTGTTTTTGGCCCTTTGCTCCACATATTTTACTACTTGGTCCAGATGTGTTCCTGTAAGAGGTTGTGGGGTATGGGCAGTGATTATCCTGCTGTGAGTATGTGTGTGGCTTGCAAGGTGCTACAGTGACATTATTACCTACTAGCTACCAACTAGCATGGCTGTTTCTGTTTGCACACTACTATTATAGAAATCCACTAGATTTGACAGTAAATATACATGACATGCTTTGTGTACTACACATCCTATATTCCCTTTACATTCATTCCTACTATTACATGATATATTTATTGTAGCACAATGTTCTTATATAACAGTCATGGCTTAGTGGTAAGTCATGCAGACTAGTGTTTCCAAGGTCCTGGGTTCGGGACTGACAGTGGGATTTTATTTTGCTTTTGAACAGACTACAGGACCTGTCATTCAGAGTGACTAAGGCACTTTTAAGCAGTTGTAACCGGGTTAGCACTGGTTTGCTCGGAGCTCACGCATGCGCACTGGCGTTCAGCTCCACGCTCACCTGCTTACAACTGCTTAAAAGTGCTTACCCTTGCGCACACCCGCGCTATTTTCTTTGAAAGAAATTAAAATGGGGAGACAGGAAAGTGGTGAAAAAGGGGTCACGAAGAGGGTAAGACAGTAGGGAAACAAGCTTGGGTTTTGCAGGAGGGATGTAGGTAAGGCCCATAGCTGCCCATTTCTTCATCAGCAACAGCTGTGCATATGTTTGTAATTTGGTGTGACATTTGAAACCTTCCACCCCTGAGAGAGGTGTAAGGACAACAATAATACTTGTTGTACAGCCAATTGTAATTGACAGTTTCCATGTCCAGCAGACATGTGTGCGAAATGGGCAGCTATGTATGGGGCATAATTTTTTTGTGGGTACAGAGTGCCCTTTTTTTTTTCAGGTGAGAGTGGTATGTCAGGTAAAGGAAGTCGGTATAGCTGGGGAGGTAGGTTGGGTAGGTCAACAGACAAGACAAACAAGACGCATACAGGGGCAGTGTATGACACATGTGGGGGGGTTACACAATTGACGGGGACGGATGTTTGGATATCCAGAGCCCATGAGCCCACAGATGGCAACAGTGGAACTGATATCCCCACCCATGGGCAGTTGCCACTGTGCCTTCACTGCCCAGGACGGGGCTGTGCTGGGGGCTATGTAGGCCGGGCAGCAGGCATGCCCGTTAGTTGTGCCACCTGTGCCTCAAGCTGGTGTAGGGGCCCAAGAACAGCTTCCTGGATTTCCCTACGCACCACAGTCCGGACGCTACGGAGGGTGAGTGGTGGTTCTCCTCCGGCCACACTTGCAGAGGGGGGACGAGCCCCATCCCCTGCAGCACTTCCACCCGCAGGTGGCACAGGGCCACCGGAGGAGGGTCCAGACTGGGCGCTACTGCCAGGTGCACTCGCCAGATAAGGTGGGAGAGGTGGGTCCGCTGGAACCCGCCTTCCCTGCCATCCTATGTTTTGCATTATGTCATGACAGTTTGGGTTAGTAACATACAATACCATTCACAATTAGTTGTAACAGCATGCATTAGTATTCCCATTAACCAAACACCCAGATATTCACACCATTGAACAGCGAGCATAACACATGCATAATTTGAACAGCAATACACAGTCCAACAACATACAGGGTTGATTGATGGCAACAGGCCATCAGGTTTGGATGTATGAACAGGGCAGATGCATCAACATACATGCAAAGATGTATGACCCAACAGGACAAATGTCCAGGGGTGTTAATTGTGATTGCACATACCAATTTCACGTGGAATGGATTATATGTGGTTATAGGGTAGGGTGAAGAAAATATAATTAACACCTTCAAATACCAATACATATGCTGTACATTTCTAATAGCTGCAGATATATACACACTACAGTTCTACCTACAGTTTCCTATGTGATAACTACTTCAAGTTGGTGATAGGAATGTTACTGCTACATTAATATACATTTTCATTTTTATTCATACACGTTCATATCTGGCTCTCTTCAGCTACATCATCCTGCTACATTTGCTTTATATAGCTATAGACAACTGTGGATGTTTGGTATTTCAGACAATCATACTATCTGCATATTGCAGACTGAGAGCAACATATCCAGATTTTTGGATACACATTCCAGCTGCAGGAACGTTTTGAACACATTTCGCAGTTTGGTTCTGCTTGTCACATTCATTTCATTCTGTACTGACTGCAGTATACTTTATTCAGGCGTTATTACTACTTTATTGGTGGATTCATAACTCTTTCTCACACTCTCTCACTTGTTTTATTTTTACAATTCAGGATGGTACTTACTTCTAGGCTTTCTTGACATGTTTTACCTGTAGTTATTACAATCCTTTCCAACAGTCTCACTTCTGTCATGTTTCAGTATTTCAACAGGGATATATTTCACACATGTGTTTTGCTCATCTTCTGCAGCTGTACTTTTCAGCCTGCTGCAGGTTGTGTACTATTATATTACAGGTGGGACATTTTTATTTCAGACATTTTCATTTTTCTGTTTGGATTACAGACTGCAACACACTTTTGTAATCAAGCAATACTTGCAAACACTCTTACACTGTTACTTGCACATTTTATTACTTAGTGACTACACTGTACTCTTTTGCTAACTGTCATACTTTTATATTTATTTACAGTTACAGGGAGAGGATTACTGACCTGCCTGGTGGCGCAACCACACCAGCCTACCGCCATAGGCTCTGCGGTTCGCAGAACGGACACCTGCAGCTGTAATATAAATAAAGTAATATTGGAATACACATCTCCATAATATCAGCTAGGTTAATTTCTTACATACATAATTAGGTGTAACTTACTCAGTAGTGGGGCGTTGGGCATTTGCCGGGCCTCCTGGATCCAAAGGTTCAGTTGGTCCTGCTTCCGTCTCTTCAGGTCCGCATGGTGGTGACGGACCTGCTCACCAGTCCTTGGAATCCCTGTGGCACTGGTAAGATCATGAGCCAACCGGTCCCACGTCTCAGCCCTATATGCTCCCCACAGGACCTGGCCCTGCATGAGTTGGGCCTCATGATTGGGGACAAGGAGCCAAACCATATATTTGGACTCCTCAATGCCCCACCTCTGTGCTCAAAAGCAACTACCCTCACCTACTCCTGACATTCTGGCTGCAAGTTAGTTCTACAATTGGTTATGCTGTGCATTCCCGCCTATGGGGCTTATATATGCTGTTTTTCCCGCACATATCTGTGATTGGCCATTTTGGAATTGTATCAGCTTCACAAAACCTGCTTTGTCATGCTCCTCTTTCTATTCATTCCTATATATTTGCTATTACTGCATTTCTAAGTACAGCTGTCATGGCTTAGTGGTTCAGTACCTTGACTATGGTGCATGGTGTCCTGGGTTCGAACCTGGCCACTGCTTTTTATATTTTTTGACTGTCTACACAGGCTAGGAGGTGTGTCTGTGTAAAGGCAGTTTTGTTACAGCTTGCTCAACGTTGCCCGTCGGTTAGCTTGTTGGCGCGCAGCTCCGCGCAAACGGGGTACGCTGGTTTACGCTTCATTTGGCTGTCAGCACGCATATTATGCTCAGCTCAGCTAGGGGCACACAGTTTCAGCATGTTAAACCACTGCTCACCTACGGGCACTCATTCTACACCTGTTAAACCACTGCTCACCTACGGGCACTCATTCTACACCTGTTAAACCACTGCTCACCTACGGGCAGATGCACTCAACTTGTTAGACTGTAGCTCAGCTATAGGCACATCTGGCATCTTTTATTATTTTGTTATCTCACATTTCTTCAAAATAAATGGACCATTTCATTACATTTTACATAAAATATAATTTTATATGTGTACATATATGTCAGGGACTTGTTTCATGCTTATTTCACTAAAAATAAAAATTGATGTTGTGGGGTCTCGAACCATGACTGCCTGCTCTTCAGCCGACGTCTCTACCGCTACGCTATTGCTTTTTGGCTTACTTTGCATAATTAGTTCTTATATGCTTTTCCACTTACTGCTAACTGTGGCTAAGCTACGGGCATGCCCGCGCAAACGAGCGCACTCACGGGCAAACATCTTTACAATTTAAAAAAATATATAACATGTTCATTTATATAATTTTATGTTCATAGTCTGTGGGGGCATGTGTTGTGTTGTGTTTATTCACATTTCCATGGACTCTGTCGTGGGGGTTTACTTTAGGCACTTTTACTCTTCTGGGGGCGTGTCCGTTTGCAGGGCTCGGCCTATGGACACGCCCCCTACTGTCTTCCACAGACCGTGTAAGCCTTAGGTGTGATTCAGCATGCCCTCATGCACATGCATGACATGCTGACGTCCCACCGTTTAACTGCAGCCTCCGTGTAAGCCTTGTAACTCTTACACGGAGGCTTCGTGAATCCTGCCCAAAGTCTTGATTGTGGCTGAAATGGAATACAGGTGTAGATTTGGGAAGGCAATTCCTCCTTTAGTCCAGCTATTCATATGATAATTAAGAGCTATCCTAGGTCTTTTGGGTGTCCACAAAAAACTTAATAACATTAAATTTTATTTCTTAATCAAAGATTTAGGTGGAAGTAGTAATAAAGATTGAACAATGTAAAGAATCTTGGGAAGGATTATCATCTTGATTATAGTTAGTCTTTCATCCATTGTAAAAAAGATTGTGTTCCAATTAGATCTAAGTATCTGTATATTTTCAAAACATTCATTATAATTTAGATGTGTTATAGTTTTAATGTCTTTGGCTAGAATAATTCCTAAATAAGTAAGTTGCTCAGTAAGTAAATCATTTTTTATAAGGTTTCTTTTTAATTTTGTTATAGTTGTATAGATGGGGAGAATTTTGGTTTTATTTTCATTAAAAGCTAGTCCAGATATTTTTTGAAACATATCCATAGATTCAAATAGAGAAGTGATGGAATAATTATTCCCTTTTGTAGTTATAAGAACATCATCAGCAAAAAGCTGAATTTTAGAAGAGGTATCTGCATTAATGGTTAATCCATCTATATTCTCATTATCCATATTTCATTCACCCAGGGTTCCATTACCAACGTAAAAATCAAAGGAGATAAAGGGCAGCCCTGTTTAGTTCCTTTAATAATGGGGATACATTGTGAAATGTATGTACCAATTTTAATATATGCAGAATCCCCTATATATAAGTGTTCTATCAAGTTTATAAAGTTATTTGAGAAATTAAATCAGTCAAGTAAAATGAATAAATAATCCCAACTTACCGAATCAAAGGCAGAGTTAATATCCAAGCTGATCAAAGTTAGGTATTTTTTTCTTTTTGGGAATAGTCAAGTAATGCTAAGGTTCATTTAATATTATCAAAAGTATTTCTATTAGTAATAAAACCAGTTTGATCTTCATCTATTAATTGTGGAAGGAATTTTTGCAGTCTTTCAGCGTAAATATTCATAAACATTTTATAGTCAATATTCAGTAGTGAGATAGGCCTATATGAAGAACAATCCTTTGGGTCCTTATTAGATTTCAATGTAGGTGAAATAAATGTATATTTCCAGGATGGGGGATATTTGGATTCATTTTAGGCAAATAAGAACACATTTTGGAGTAAAGTCAAGGCTGTCTTGGGCACAATTTTATAGATTTCAGGAATAATACCATCATTGCCAGGTGCTTTATTAAGTTTGAGTTTATTAATTTGGGTCTGAACATCAATGAAGGTTATAGGTTTGTCTATATACATTTTTTGTAGTTTACTACATTTTTTATTAATATTTTTACTAATATAGTCTTTTATTTTACCTTTAGATTCCATTTTGATTTTATTTTGATTGAGTTTCAGAAAATGTTCTCTAAATTCAATTAATATGTCAGATAAATTAAACACATTCTTTTTTTTTCTTTTTTTTATAGAATAGATCTCTTTAATATGATTATGTTTGTTAAGTCTTTTTGTCTTATTTTTGAGATACTTTAAATGTTTAGGATTCATAGAGAAAGATAAAAATTTATATTTTTCCAAACTAATTCTAGTTTTATGATTTAATATTTCCTTGCATTCATTATTTAATTTATCAATCTCTTCCCTCACATTTGTGTTAATAAGTTTATCTTTGTGTTTTATTTTTAATTTGTCTAATTTGCACTGTATATCTTTTAGGTCTTTGTCCCAAGCTTGCCTTTTATTATAGTACCAGGTATTAATTTGTCCAAATAAATAAGCTTTAAGGGCATCATATATATATATATATATATATATATATATATATATATATATATATATATATATATGGAATTTGTAGTATAATTAAGTTCTAAAATGTTTTGGGTTTCTTGAATCAGGAATTTTTAAAGTCTTGTAGTTGGGAAAGATATGCTGGAATTCTTCTAATCTGTACGTTAAATGTTGTATTGATGAAGAGTTCAAAAGTAATTGAGTTATGATCCGAGAGTGGACATGAAATAATCTTGGAATTAGGTAAATCAATAATTATTTGATTAGAAATCAATATTTCTTCTATCCTAGAATAGGAATTATGTCTATGTGAGAAAAAAGTATATTGTAATGAGTTAGTGTCAGCTTGCTCATATATATCAAATAGATAATATGAACCAAATCAATTATTTAAATGTTTAGCCTGAGAAGTTATTTTTCTTTTCCCCTGTGTACTGGACTCACCCTCCTTTAAAATACAATTAAAATCTCCTGCTATGATGACATTTCCTTTTGTTAGGAGAATAATTTGGTTTAGATGTTGCTTTACAGTATTAATACCTATACCTGGCATCCAATATACATTAATCAATGTGAAGATTTTTCTATTGATTTCTATTATGGCTAAACAAAACATTCCCTTATCATCTTGATACATTTTAATTAACTTAGGAGTTGGTAATACTTTATTCCAAAGGATGGCAACATCTCTCTTCTTTTTACAATGTTCTGAACTCGTTAAGACAGTGTATTTATTAATATTTAATTTATTGATATTGTCTTTCAGCAAATGTGTCTCTTGTAAAAAGATCAAATTGGATTTATGTAATGATAGATATCTAAATGAACTTCCTCTTTTACAAGGATTGTTTAAGCTATTAATGTTAATTGAAATACCTTTTAATGTAACCATCCTAAATATATGTTGAGTAAAGTATTGTTCACATTATTACCTAGTAAATTACTAATATATCTCCTTTCTAAACCAATTGTGCTGAATCTCAAAGTTATATGTATTAGACTAATATGAGTGTAACATAAGTTAGGATTATTATGAATCAGAAGCATATATATGATGAAAAAAGTGGATGCTAAAGAAAAAACAAGATTATAACTATATACATAGTATAACACTTTAAAACCTATAACAGCTACCAGCCTGGAGTTATAAACTCCCAATCTGAGTAGTAGCAACCACTCAGATTACCCCCAGCCGTAACAGCAGAGTATCAGCTGCCACCATTAAATTTGTGTTTAGTACTTATTTTCTAAAATTACTATTAAAACATTTCTTTTAATTGTATAACTATATAAATATATCACCCATCTATCAATAAACAGTATAAATTAGGTAAATATTATAATATTAAGTTACTAGGAGAACATACTCCAGCAGAATAAACAACAATTGGATCTCTATATAATTATAATTCTAAAATCTAGTTATGACATAAAGGTTGTAATAAAAGTTTAGGCATATGCCAAGCAGGAAAGAAATAAAATCCATACTGTTGAAGAAAGAGCAAAATAAATCACAGAGGGTGAACTTTACAGTAAATAAAACCTCCTATAGAGGCACCAAACTTGTGTGCGTACTGCAGCTATAAACACAATATTTTTTTAGGCTAAGGAACCAGCTTCAGCACAATACAATTCTAGCTAGGGCACCTAGCACTAAAATGAATTATTCTCATAGAATTATAAATGCAGTTTTACAGGTATGTAAAATCAGAAATTCATATTGTTCAGAAAGTGTTAGCAAAGAAACAATACATCTATTGTCATCTCTGCCTTTTTTCATTATTCTGTTACAGCAAATGATTTATTTTCCATGAGTCAATGTCATTACAAGCTATCACTTAGGACCAGTACAGGATAATCCATCTATAAAAGCACAGAATACTTAATTCTGAAGGTATAGATCAACCAATCAATAGAAAAGCAAAGACTCTGGGTATCCATTTAGTTCAATAGATACAGACCCATTAATATATTAATCAAATTTGATTTAAGCAAATAAATGGC
This sequence comes from Protopterus annectens, assembly GCF_019279795.1. NCBI lineage: Eukaryota > Metazoa > Chordata > Ceratodontiformes > Protopteridae > Protopterus > Protopterus annectens. Next base: position 36,909,155 of record NC_056743.1, read on the forward strand.
ATTTAAAGCTATATCAGGTCAGTAAGAAACATTGGTTCATAACAGCAAGTTCTAGGATCATCAGTGGCATAACAGACACAGTAATGTGACAACTTTGTAAAACTTCTTGAAACAAATAACTATTCAGCACTACATATATATAAATAAAGATCACCTAGTAAATAGTGTATCAAAGAAATAGACTGCTAAATATGCGATTTAACTGCTATGCTTATTAGTTGCGTTCCAACCTTGAGTTTTTTTTCTCATTTCAATATTATTATATCTTTATGTTAATTATATTAATATGCTGTACTTTACCATAAGCCATGTGTTCAATTAACAAATGCTGGTACACGAGTTCACACTCTGAAAAGGCATATATGCGGCTATAATTTATAATACAGTCATGACAACTTTTCTGCTTTGAAAAAGACTATAAACTGTATGTATCATGTAAGATAATGCAGCGAAGTATGCAAATCAAGTCAAACTCACATTTCGAAAGACTAATGTTTATATCTTGAAGCATTATCCAAGCAGGAATGCAGCGACTTTCTCTTTACTCTCATCTGATGTCCTGAAAAGATTTTGTCGCGTATGTGCGACAATTAAGGTTCAAAGGTCATTCAGCTGTCTTGTTTTTTTCCCACACTGCTACAGAGGGCCGAAGAAGACATCAGCTCGAGACCAAGCTGCACAAGTGTACAAGAAGTCAAAGGATTGTCTTTCCTTGAGTTTCAGTGGGAAAAGAAATGAACAAGGTAGCCTTATTTCATGCTTTTAACAAAAGCTTGTATTTTAAAGTAAAAAAAAGCGCAAGGCATTCAGAGGAACATGTTAACAGTATAACCAAGCTTATACCCAGTCTTAAAATGCAATACATGAAACTATCTATAAAACAAGCATTTTGTCATGCAACAAATAACCATTCAACCATTATTTTTTAAAATATAGATACATTAGGTAGAGTACTAGAAAAAGTGTAAATAATATATATGTATATATATATATATATATATATATATATATACACATAATGTAATTGATTATAGCACAGTAAAAATAGGAGAAACAAAGCAATCCACACCACAATATGTCAAGTAATCATATGTACAGTACCAAACCTCCCATTAATGGACAGTGCTACAACAGATAATTATTAATGTATAAGTTATTTTATTTCTAACTGTAACTCTGCCCCACTTTCATTTTAGTCACTTTCATTAAAAATAATCAAGAAGTAAAATAACATATTTCTATATAAGTTCTTAGATTTGGCTTACCTTGTCATAGACAGTGTAGAACAAAAGTCTATATGAAATAAGTGAAAGAATAAACTGAAAAATGACCTAATATAATGAGTATAAATTTAGTCATTTATTTTTTAGTCTTTTTTGCTTGTCCAAGGATTTCCATGAAGAACCGGTTGCCATTCTTTTAAGTGATGGGCTATCCCACTCCATCTCTTCTATTTTTCAAGAATTTTATGGTTTTTAATGTAGATCAAAGCTGAGTCCAAGTCTTCAAAGATTTTGGGACCATCTGATAGAAAGATCTTTAGTCTGGCTGGAAACGAGATATGTTTTCAGCTGAGCTTTTTTAAGTTCTTTAATTAGTGGTAAATTTTTCTTTCCTCTTTGTTATTACCATTGTAGAATAATCATTATCAAAGCGAATGACTGACTCATTAACTTTAATTGGTGCCTTAGTCCACACAGTTTTGAGAACCATTTCTTTATCAAATGAAGACAGGAATCTAACGATCACAGATCTGGGAATTTTCTTATTAGAGTTAGTAGAAGATAATGACCTATGAGCTCTTTCAATACCAAATGATAAAGCTTCTGGTAAGTCTAGGATTATTGGAAGCCAAGATGCTAAGAAGCTTACCATATTATTTCCTTCTATGTTTTCAAGTAACCCAGAAATCCTTATATTGTTATGACATGATCTAATCTTCAGATCATCTAGTTTGGTTTGTAGTAAAGTATTTTGTTTAAGCAGGAATTCAGCGTTGTTCTCATTCTCTTTAACTCTGCATTCCATGTCATTAAGTGCCTCCTCAATTCCAGTAATCTGAATTTTTTGTTGCTGAAGGTCTTCATGGAGTATGTCCATCTGTTTAGTACTTTTCTCTTTAAAATTGTCAATTCTGGAATCTATTTTGTCAATTTTAATAGTTAGTTCTTGTAAATTGGATAACAAAGTTTGAAACTTCTTTTTTAGAATGGAGTCCAGACTGTTGGTTTTTGAAAAGCTCATTGTGAAGATTCAGATGAGTAGAATAAGTCCAAGATAACATTTGAAAGGAAAATTTGCCTTTTTCAAGATTGTTTTTGGATATTATTGTAGCAAATGTAGTCCTTTAGCTAGAGGAATAAAATTGAAGTCCAGTTTTAAAGGGAAAAGACTGAATTTCTTTGAATTAGTAGTTGCCTTAGTGGAGCTGATAAAACCTGCTGTTACTCAGAGCTAATGTTGGCCATGCCCCTCCCTTAAACAGTCATTCTGACTAGTTGGATTGTCCTTAGTTTTGGTGAGGTCCTGTATGCTTTTTGGAAACACAATGCCATTGTTTCTTAAATGTCTCTTTACTAGTCTTCTACTGAGACTGTTTATTTTGTTTCTTGTCAAAATTGGATGAGGAGTTAGAAAATCCCTTGGAAAATTTGGAAAAGGGGGGCTGAAAAACCTTAGATTGCCCGTAACAGCTTACCCCTCTCATCACATTTTTGATTACCTCTGCAGCAAATGGACCAAAACCTGATTCGCTCTCCAAAGGAAAATTTAAAATCTAATTTTTCACATCATCTTGAAAGTTCTGTAAAGACAGCCAGGCAAAACCCCTCAAAACTATACCAGTGTCCACAGCCCTGGAAGAAGTATTAAATGAGTCCTACGCAAACGTTAAACAATGATTTGTGACCTGTAAGATGGAAGAAACTAAACCATTTAAAGTAGATTTTTCCTCACAAGAACAAACTGCAGCAGAAACATTCCTCAATATTTCATAATTAGTCAGCGTAAATGGTAAGATACGAGCCCAAAAATTCAAAATTCTGGAAGTCAGAGTTGCAGAAGTATACACTAATTATTTTCCCATCCTTGTCAAAAAGTGTAGGAGTGAACTCAACTAAACATTTAGTAGTAGTAGGATTAACAGAAGCTACAGCTGCTGGGGCAGGTTTGGAATGAGTGTATAAAAACTTAATAAGACTGAAGAACTTTTTACAGTCTATCTTTCTTTTTAGGGGCAGCAGGTTGGTTATAAGGAAAAATGCAGGCAGTTAACACATACAGCCTCCAATACTAACAGCACTAGAGGAATGGGTGAGGGTTCTGGAAATTCCATTTGTTCAGTTGAAAGTATTTTCTGAGGGACTGAGAGACCTCAGTGTTCCAATGAAAATACTGGCACATACTTGAAACAGTTTCAGAGAAAGAGACCCCCCCATGGGGAAAATCAGATACTGTGGTCTCCTTTGAATCTGAAGAGAAAAGTCTATTATCTGCCATAGGTTCATAGATAAGTACTAGGCTAGCTGCCCTTGAGGGACATTATAAGCCTAGCTAATTTCCCTTTTTGTGCTTGAATTAATCTCATTTGCTTAGAGAGCAGCTTTACTCATCCCATGGTTGATGACTATATATTACCCCTAATGAGAATAAATGGGATCATACCATAGACAATTTGAAGGGACACGTGCATTGGATAAAGCAATTAGGAACTGCCTCTGTCCATTAGTAGTACAGGGGGCAGCCCTGGGGTACATTTTCTGTTAACCACCTATAGAGCCAAGCTGTGTTTGAATATGGGCAGGGCTGAACTCTGTTTTATGTTGATGGGGAGTCTGTTCACAGTAGCAGTATCCTCTGCGAGATATATCTGTCCCTCCAAACCATTCTGTTAATGATGCAGAATAGGTTTAGATCCCTAGACTGAGTATTTCTGACGTCACCTGACTTGCTAATGTGCAGTAAATCCATCAGTAATGGGTTGGAGGATGCCTTGTATGACAGACACAGGTTACCCGTTAGCAATCTGTACAATGTTGAGTATAGGGACAGGGCTTTGAGTCAGTTCAAGTAGGACATGTTGTTTAGGCCTTGTATCCTTTTAGTATGGTATCTCTGTGGGCATTCCAGTTGTTGCATTTGTCTGGAGAGATACATGCCAAAGGGGCATTATATTTAAAGACCGGCCTAATGAGCACAGAGTACAGAAGGAAGTGACATCCTTAGATCTAGTCACAATCCCTTTGTTTATAGGTTATGCAATATAGAAGGACTTTCTTACAACAATGGACACACATTGGTCAAAAGTTAGGTCACTGTTCACATAGGTTCACAAATCCTGAACAACTGCTAGGTGTGGGTTGTTACTACTGTAGTTCCCTGAGGTAGATGACTTAAAGGATACAATAACGCATTTTTGGAATTTAGTTTCAGTTCATGATTTTGTCACCAGTTATTTATTTAGATAAACCTTCCTGCAGGATGGCTAAGTCATTTTTAAGTCTGCCCCTTGATCTTCCTGTCCAGATTCAGAATCATGAATCTCTTTGGGAAAAGAGGCATCCCTTTTTCTTTTACCAAAAAAACACCTTAGAAGAAGAATCAATAGCCTGAATTATACCCAGAGCCACATCTCTTAAACAACTCCTGTACAGAAAAAAAAGTTTAACAGTAGCAGATGCATGCTTAGTTTTCTGTTTTTGTAACAGGAAAATGGGCCCAACAGAGTTGTTAATGACAGAAGCTTCTCAAGGGAGGGGCACAATGTTCTGAATAAACAGGAAAGACTTCTCTGCTCCCTCTCCTAAGACCCACAAGGGTGGCCCTCCCTTACCCACTCAGGGAACCCCTACAGCCACAAAGGATGTGGTCCATAGTGGCTGTAGGAACTACACCAGAGGGATCTGGGGTAAAAGATGAGTGCTCTGAGGAACAAACAATGGCCACAGCAGAGTCACCCACCTGTGCCTTAAGCACATTGCTAGCCTGTTGCTGTGGCAAAGGCGTTTTGCATAAATTTTTCTTTTTATTGCTGGAAGAAGGACCGAATGTGGGTCTGGTAGTTTATTCCATGGTCAAGCCGAAAATGGTACCTCTTTCTCATGAAAAACAAACAGGACAAGCAGGTAAAAATTCAAAGTTGTAAAAAGTTCCTTTTTCGCAATAAAAACACATTAAGAAGCACATTATTATACTTTGCTAGTCTCAAAAAAGTAAATAAAACACAGCTTTTCCACAGAAAAAATTATTTTCAACAATATTTAAATGGAAGGGAAAAAGTGTGCTCCTGTTTAAAAGTACAGGTAAATCTCATGACAGGCCTTTAAAACACAAAGTCCTAGTTAACAACAACAATGTTCCTAACCAGGAAAGTACATTTCAACAATAAATTTAAAATGTGGAAGTTTTTTTCCCAGTAGGAACTTATCTGCCCAGCAATGGAACAGCACAAGCTGCCTGCTAAGGAGCACATTCTTCAGTGTCAGGAAAGGGCTTGGCACTCAAACTTGTATTTTTAAGCTGAATATAAGCCATACACCTAAGGCTACAGCAGCACCGACCGTTATGATGAAAATCCTACCCCTCTACAACTATTGATGTTCATATGGAGAAGACATCTGACACTCACTTGGAAATACATGTTCAGTTTCCTCCAGACACTTTAGTTTCCTGCTTTATTTTTGTAGACTTTGCAGAGAACTTAAAGATACACCAAATTATATATTAAAAATGATCCCCTCTCTCATATAAGGCTATTCTTACAAGAAGTGTACTTAAGGCTGTCTGCTATTGCAGACTTTGCTTTTACAATAAAATGCCTGGCTATAATCATATGGGAGAATGATGAATCTCACAAGACTAAGTTAACTCCAATACCATAAGAAGCCTGTAGCAAACATGGCTTCCACTCCTGCTACCACCTTGTAGGGAACAACATACCAACAATACAAAACTTTCTAAGCTTGCAAGCTGTTTAGTGATTGTGATTGCTTATAAGCAACTTATAAACTGTCTGACTGATTTTTTTCTATAAAGGTAGATTAACATCATTAAAAACACATTTTTAACTAGCTGTGAAGTACTTGTTTTTACAGCTAATTAAAACTACCACTAAACACAGCTCTGACTGACAGACAGTTCACAAGCTGTCTGTAGGTGATCATACAGACTAATTAACTTGTAAACTATCAAACTGTTGTTAATAAAAGCCTGACAGCTTATGACCTGTCACCAAACAATCATGATCACTTACAGACAATGAGGTGGATAGTACCAAATGGGAGTGTTAACCAGGGAACCTAATTTCTGTGCCACACCTCTGGGTAAGCCTTGGACATGGCCTGATCATTAATGTTTATGGCAATGAAAGTTTTCTTAATTTCCCTTTGCCACAGAGGATGCTGCCACTCACTGTTCACCTTCTAGACCTTTCTGTACAATTTCTGGATTCAAAATCAAGCTTAATCTAGTATAGTACATATGTGAGTTTTTGTGCGTGTTTGAGAGGGAGGCACACACAAAGACATTCATTTTATGTTTCAGATATTTAATCAATTATGACTTTCACAGTTTACTCAAATATTAGTTAACTGTCTTGATATGCCACTAAATACATGAAAACACCCATCACAAATATTTAAGTCCAGGTGATTTTTTTTCAAGGGCCACAAACTGCAAACATAGAACCAAACAAACACTTACTTTAATACACGTGTAATTATAACATGTTTGCAGTTATGGTCACAGTATCTCCCTTACAGTTTTGTTAATAATTCTTGTAACCTTCCAGAAACACAAATCACAAATCACAAATGAAAGGGGATCCTTGGACCAGCCAACTGTTTAATACACAACTAACAAAACTGAAACTAAACTTCAGTCTGCCTTTTAATTGTAGCTTCTTAAATAACAAACAATTTCCTTAAAGGTATTGTTTTGTCTGTAAACATTTCTTGCACACATTTATGCTACCAGGCATGCATCTTTCTCTATGTGTCTACTTCAGAAAACCAAAATTCCATTTAATTGAATCTTACATAACAGAGACGACAGCACCAAAACCTTATTTCAATGAATGTTCACATTACCAGAATTTTAATCCGGGAAAGGAGGCAGTTGGCCAACATGGGGAAATTTGTCCTTTCCCCATTACAGTCCGATCTTGGAGTTGGTATATTTACTTGGGTGGGTTTGACTTGCTTTAGTGTGTTTATTTTTTTAATGTTGGCCAACTGCTTCCTTTCCCAGATTGAAATTCCGGTGATGTGAACGTTCTTTGAAATAAGGCTTTGGTGTTGTTTCTCGGTTAAATAAGATTCAATTAAATAGAATTTTGGTCTACTGAAGTAGACCCCTCTCAATGCATACTTTACTTCTATTGATTGATTGATTTATTCCATTTGTTCACCAGGTAAGTGAACTAGTCCATAGACGCTTTTCAGCCAAGAAACCAGAGACAACTAAACAATCATAAAAAAGAATACAACCTGAATTTTCAATAAAACATAAACAAGTAAAACAAACATGCATAATGAATTTGCAACAAAACAGTAAAGAGTTCTGAATGAGTAGAGACAATGCCAGCTGCTTTCTGCAGCAAAGGAGAGCCTTAGCAGGATTAGCTATAACTTATAGTTGTGGGTTTTTCTTTATATGCAACAAGTTCAGGAAAACATTTCCTTGCACAGTGCAGTCTCTAGTACTGAAACTTATTACCATAAAAGCATTACACTAAAAAAAGAAACAAATCTTAACTTGATTCTTACTATGAAATGAGAGGCAACTGTTTGTGGAAAAGAGGCTGCAGTGGGACCAGTTTGCATCCTTGAGATACCTTATTTTGAGCCCAGTTATCACAGCACCTCAATAACCTCTGCCTCAGGTGCTCAGAGTGAGATACTATACATAAGTTGTAGGTGAGGCTTCCTGTAAAGCTGATGTCAGAATGCAAAGATGTCACAGAAGGTGCAATTGTGTCATCAGTGATGAACATTCTAGTGAGTTCAGTGTATTGGAAGTGAATTTTGGCACAAAGCAGCAGATGGAAAATACACAGCAAAACAACTAAATGTACAGTAAAGTTTGCCTGCGAGCATTTACCTACATTAATATATATCTCTTCTCACAGATCTGTGCTATTGTATTTAAACTGAAGGTGTCATGGTATGTATATTGAACCTGAAGTTTTTTATTTTTCTTTAAATGTGGCATTGAGTAAGTAATTGTGGATTTCAATTTCATACGAGTAGAAAAAAATACCATTTTTTAAACAGATTAGTGAACAGATAAGTGGAATTTACTGACTTTCAGCATATGACCTTGTAAATAGGTGAAGAAAACAGGCAAAGTAAAGAAGGGAGCAGGTTAAGAGAAGAAAGGCTGACAGGGAATTAGAAAGTTTTGGAATGATTAAAATCGAGTAGGAAAAGATAAGTCAGATACATATGCATAAAAACAGAAATAAAGTCTAAGGACCAAGGGACTTGACTGTTTTCTAAGACACAGCAGAAATTTTACAGATTTTATATCAGTTTATGTTGTCCCTATGCTGGTATGAACATTTATTATAACAAAAAGGCTTCATGCCTCTCAAAAACTATCAGTTTTATATATGGTGAGTATGCTTTATATTTCAAATTGCAATATAGTCCCCGGGATTCATGAAGCTCGGCGCAAGGACGGTTTTAGCCTTGCGCCGAGCATCCTCGTTACAGATGGTGCAGCAGCGCCATATGAATATTTATGAGGGCGCGCTGCCGTACCTTCGATGTGCACAGGAAACGTGTGTGAGTGCAGGGGGCATGTTTAAGTGCACTTCGGAGGTGTAAACATGCCCCCACAATTGCACAACCTACGATTCTTACTATTAGAGCCCGCCTCTAATAGTAAGCAATTAATTCAGTGTCCATGGATACTGAAATGTATGCTAAGCATACAAGAGTGTCCATGAACACTGAAATAAAATCAAAGTAGCAAACAGACAAGCACGTAGTGGAATGTTGAGCCCCATCCCTAGAACTTTCACAGTTAGATTCCCCGTGTCCCTATTTTACAGTTGTATTGCTGCAATATCGGAAGTGCAAGCAAAGTGCAGCGTGTTTGCATGTCGCTGCCCCCTGCTTAGCGTAGCTTACACATCAAAATCATTCAAATAAAGAAAAACATGCGGAATCAAAGTTAACGTCAATAGTCTAGTGGTTAGAGCATCCACCTAACAAGCAGGCATTCACGGTCTGAGTCCAACTATAGCATATATCACCTTCTATGTGGAATGTCGTTTTGCTGTATAACCTACATAATAACATGTAAATGTGAACTGGAGTACCGTATGAAATGTTTAACTAAATGTCATTCAATCAAAGTGGTAGGTCATAATGAATAAGGCACTAGTAAGCAGGTGTAAGCACAAATAAGCAGTAGTAAACATATATAAGTACCAGTAAGCAAGTCTGTGTGTGCTTGCGTGGGTGTAAGCAGTGCCCAGCACAGGAAATGTATATAAGTACGTAGATGTATGTGCATGTGTAAATTGCTAGGATGATTGGACCTCTGACCATTACACAAGCAAAGGGCAGGTACGTTCAAGGACTAAATGGTGGGAGAGCCTGAGAATACATGGGTTGGGACAACATACGTGTAGGACCCCCTAACGCTGGGGAGACAGCAATGTGTGGAGGTGTGTCATGGCTGCGTCAGCAACTGAACAATAGATGGTTTGCGTGTATATTGAACTCGGGTGGGGTGGAGGAACTATGGATATGAAATTATGGATCCAGGCGTGTCAGGGTTGGATGGGCTGGATCTAATTGGACTGCCTTATGGAGGTCAGCGAGTTCATTCTAAGTATATATGCATACACACATGCATACATCTATATGTAGAAGTACATTTCCTGTAACACATTCATTCTTTTTGCAGACATAAATAACATGAAAGCACCCTTACAAACCTTGACAGTAGATAGAATAATAGGATGTGCACAAGAGGAAAGGGACAAAACTGCTAAAACGCAGAAGTGTGTACAATGTCCAAAGTCAGTGCTGTGCTCAAAAAATCAAATGTGAGGACTTTCTCACACATAGAATCATTCCTGTGATCTGCCTGCTACGGCAACGTCAATCACTAAACCGGTCCTATCTGTACAATAATTATGCCGAACTCGTACATAATTAGCTCTCATGTGTAACGTGTGTGTTACCACATAGTCATACTTATTAATTTATTGCAGTGTCATGTTAACGGGAGTAAGGATGTAATGAAGTATAGAGTCTAATTTTGAAATAAAGACGTGTGTCCCATGTGGGACAACCCAAAAATTGTGAATAGAGTCCTATTTTTCACTCATGTCACCAATGTTTGTGGACTAAAAGTTTGGGAAGTCTGAGGATACGTGAAGTGAGTCAACCCATGGGATGGGTCTACATGAGTAGGGAGTGGTCAATGTGTAGCGGTGTGGATACACCGCGTATCCAACTGGAGAATGGATGACTGCTGTGTTAGTGAAGTGTTGGGGTGGGTGTTTGGGGAACTAGGAGTCATGGGCATATGGGTATATATGCAAATGAAGCAGCACAGCAATAGTGTAGTGGTTAGAGCATCCACCTAATGAACAGACATTCCCATTCCGAATCCCACTGCAGCACATACCCTTTTCCATTGGTAATCTGTATATGAACATATTTCGACATCTGTCTGCTGTATAACCTGCATAATAACAATTAAAAGTGAACTGGAGCGAAGTGTCAGTGTCATTCTTCTGAAAGCCATTCCAGGATACTTATGTATAGGACCTTAATGGAGTTAATTTTACAGAATAATTTTATATTATTTGAGAATCAGTTATTTAAACAAAAGACAGGTGTTGCAATGGGGGCAGCATGTTCCCCCCTGTTTACGAACATCGTATTAACACAGTGGGAACTGAATACAGTGTTCAAACATGACCTGTTTAGTTACTGTAAATTTTATGGAAGATTCTTAGATGATGTACTAATTTTTGGGACGGGTCAGAAGAACAACTTCAGGAATTTTTTGAGTTTATGGGCGGCACAGTGGTGCAGTGGTCATTTCTCCCGGGCCTCCGCTGAAAACAAACTCTAGCACTGGGTTCCTCACATTTACTATGGAATTTAATTTTGTACCATCAACTACCTGGACATTACTTTGAGCAAGGATATGGAAAATAAAAAAATTACCTCTTCTTTATTTAGAAAACACTTATTCTAACACCCTGCTGCACTACAACAGTTGTCATCCTTTACATTAAAAAAAAGTCCTTAATGAAAGGGCAGGGTGTGAGTTTATCAAGGATGATGTCTGATAATGGGGTTTTTCTACAAGAAATTGAGAATTTGAGGACAATGTTCATTAGAAAGGGTTATCCTAAGACATTTATGGAACCCACTTTTGATGAGGTTATAATGAAAAGATAAAATGGTCAATTTTCTCCACTTTTAGGGTTCTTACCTGGTAGTTTGATAGGGGATAGAGGGACTTCGGTGACTGAAAATCAGGTCACCAATAATGGTCCATATAATGAAGCTATGGTACTTACTTTTAACACATTATTTTATAATATTAAAGAAGTTATATACAACAATTGGATAGTATTTGGTACAGATGACAAATGTAAAACCAGGTTGGGGGAAACACCCTGTGTAGTATATAAGAGAAAGGTGTTTTAAAAATTTACTGGAAGTTAACCATTCTGGCCAAAAAGATGGGCACATGAGTAAATGTGGAAGGTGTGCACAGTGTCACCTGATATTAGAAGCCAATATGGTGTACATCAGGGGTTATGGAAAAGTTTTTTTGGCTAAAAAATATAACTATCAAACTAAATGCCTATTTGCCAAGTGTGTGAATGATTCTATATTGGCAAAACTATTAATATGTTACATAGGCATATTTATCAGCATATGTATGATGTTAGGAAGGCCAATATTAAAAATGCACTGGCTAGACATTTATTGAAAACCCACAGCATACTTTTAAATTTTCTGTTTTGCAAAAAGTATGTTTTGAAGGGACCAGGGGTGGACCTGTTGAGTTATTCCTTGAATATAAGGAATTATTCTGGCAGTTGAGATGTAATGCTACAAATAATTATGGTTTAAACGATATATTATCTATTTCAAGTTATTTAAAACTCAAGTCTGAATTTCATCTGTAAATGTTTTGACCAATATTGTATTGTATGGAATGGGTAGTCTTATTGAACAAGAAAGAAATTGTTGGACTACTGGAGTTTAACATTTATTGTTTTTATCATGATTCAGGCATGTGTTTAATTTGACCATGAATTTATTTAAATATGAACCATTTGGCAGTGTTTTTATATATAAAAAAGGGTGGAGACTATTATGTTTGTTTTATTCTGGCAATTAGAAACACATGTTAGGAATAAGAGTCTTGTTTTAATGCTTAGTGTAGGTTTTAACCAATTGAGATGTATGGATTTGACATGTGATAGGTTACTCTGTATTTAAAGAAAATGTTTAATTAATTTCCTTATTCTGATGAAGTCTTGGGGCGAACGCCTGACAAAAGCGCTTAATTTACTAATAAACAGTTCAGTGGTTTCTATTCAGCTTTGTAGATTTATTTCCTTTTGCAGACATAAATAACATAAAAGAGCCCTTACAAACCTCGACAGTAGATAGAATAATATGATGAGCATAAGAGGAAAGGGAAGGAACTGCTAAAACGCAGAAGTGTGTACAATGTCCAAAGTCAGTGCTGTGCTCAAAAAATCAAATGTGAGGACTTTCTCACACATGGAATCTTTCCTGTGATCTGCCTGCTACGGCAACGCCAATCACTAAACCGGTCCTATCTGTAAAATAATTATGCCAAACTCATACATAATTAGCTCTCATGTGTAACGTGTGTGTTACCACATAGTTGTACTTATTAATTTATTATAGTGTCATGTTAACGGGAGTAAGGATGTAATGAAGTATAGAGTCTAATCTTGAAATAAAGACGTGTGTCCCATGTGGGACAACCCAAAGATTGTGAATAGTGTCCTATTTTTCATTCATGTCATCAATGTGTGTGGACTAAAAGTTTGGGGAGTCTGAGGATATGTGGAGTGAGTCAACCCATGGGATGGGTCTACATGAGTAGGGAGTGGCCAATGTGTAGTGGTGTGGATACACCGCATATCCAACTGGAGAATGGATGACTGCTGTGTTAGTGAAGTGTTGGGGTGGGTGTTTATGGAACTAGGAGTCATGGGTATATGGTATATATGCAAACAAAGCAGCGCAGCAATAGTGCAGTGGTTAGAGCATCTGCCTAACGAACAAACATTCCTATTCCAAATCCCACTGCAGCACATACCATTTTCCATTGGTAATCTGTATATGAACATATTTTGACATCTGTCCGCTGTATAACCTGCATAATAACAATTAAAAGTGAACTGGAGTGAAGTGTCAGTGTCATAATGAATAAGGCACTAGTAAGCAGGTTTAAGCATAAATAAACATCAGTAAGCATGTTTAAGTGCATTTGCATGGGGTATGCATTGCCTTACAGATATACAGCTATGATAGGAAACAGCGCACAAGAATGACACATGTTCACAGACTATGCCAATGGAAGTGAGGGGCCCAAGCAAGAATCATAAAACACGTAGCATGACCTTCCACCACCCCCAGCAGGACAGAGGAAATGTACACATTAACCCGCAAACAATGTAAATAGTCCACTACTACCCAGACCACAGGCAGGATACAACCGGGGTGGTATACAGTGCACCCATGAAATCTAATCTTGGAACACAGACAGGAGCATCCCTTGTGGAACACCCCTAAAATTGACATTTAACCAAAGGAAGGTGATACACCAACCATTCCGGCTGGGGTGTGTACATACCTGGAATACAAGGGTGGGAAAGCCTAATGACCCATGGGTCGAGACAATGTATGACATGGGTCCCATGAAGTGGAGAGTGGGCAGCTTGTAGTGGTGTGTTCAGACCTGACCAGCACCCAGAGTAAGGATGGGTGCTGTAGAGGAGGTGCAGGTGGGGGAACTATGGGTAGCTAGTTATGGGTCTAGGTGTGCAGGTGTTGGCTGATGTGGGTCTATACGGACAGCCCCAGGGATGTAAGCAAAAGTGTTCACTGGGCAGAGGCATCACAAAACGAGCAGCCACACACGCTACGAGTCATAATGCATCAAAGTGTAATCAACATGACAAGGAATGGAATAACCAGATGTAGATGTATATATGTAGAGGTATGTGTGTGTATATATCTACCTATAGCAACATAGCGATATACCTCTCCCTCTCCATAGTACAAATGTATACATACAGAGACAGAATACATATACATACCCACATATAGATATATACATATGCAGACACCCATACACCCATATGTTGTTACATATATCTAGACAGCAATATATAAATATATACATGTATGCATACATATACAGATATATCTGTATATAGTAATTATATATATATATATATATATATATATATATATATATATATATATATATATATGTGTGTGTGTGTGTGTTTGTGTGTGTCTGTAAATATACACATGTATATAGCTAGGATATGTTCACAGGCCGTGCATATGGGGGTGAGGGGGTCCAGTCAACAAACGTGTAACATGTAGCATCAACCCCCACCCCAGCAAGACCGGTGAAACATACAGACACAGAATGAAAGTAAACACACCACTGCTTCCCAGACTACTGGCAGGATACTACCAGTGGGAGAGACCTGCCAGGTCTAATCTTGAAATAAAGGCATTAATGTCCCTTGTGGGACACCCCAAAAATTACTGATCATCTGAGTCAGTCCCTATAATGATTCATCAAACCAGGCTGTAGACGTACACGGACCAGTAGGTTGTGCAAGCCTGATAACCCATGGGTCGACACAACGTACGACATGGGTCCCGACACGCGGAGAGTGGGCAGTGTGTAGTGGTGGGTTTAGACTCCACCTGCACCCACAGTAAGGATGAGTGCTGTAGAGGAGGGACAGGTGGGGGAACTATGGGTATGCAATTATGGGCCTAGGCATGCAGGTGTTGGCTGGCGCAGTCGTATTAGGACTGTCCCAGGGATGTAAGTAATATTCCAAAATGGGCAGAGCTTACACCCATACCTCTCAACCCCTAAGAGCAAATCCACTGGACAGGACATAAACCACTGGGGGAACAAATAGGGAGGACAGAAAGCACATATTCCACTTACAGCCTTAGAAAGATAATAGAATGATAGGTATGGATTAGCATGACTCGGCTGAAGGATGTGGGGTCCAAAACCCAATCACTTGCCTGTATTTAATGGTGTCCGTTCACAGGTATTAGCCAGACAGGTGCAGATTGTAAGAGGAACACACCAATAGTATGAAACAAACTCTGGATAGGCCACGGATTCCGTACAGTCGACCGGCATGCTTACGCCTAATCGGCAGCCATTCCCAATATGGGTCCCACCGCCGCATAGTCCAGTTTAAACGGCTAACTATGGTATGACCATATGTGTCATTTCATAACCCACTACACAACACCTACGAACACATGGTCACAACATGCCACTGTAGGCATGTAATCCAATGCAATAGGTATCACAAGGTAATATCGTAGTCCTCACCCCCACCCAGGGGTGTGAGTGTCAAATGCAAGCACCAAATGCAGTGCATTTGCAAATGCGGGAGCAAGCGAGTGTAAGCCTGTTTGGGCGCCGGTATGTGAGTATCACACTGGTGAAGCAATGTAGAGGCTGAGTGTAAAAAACTGTAACTGGAGGTTAGCATTGCCTAGCTCCCCGCAAACCCGCACACACCCTGCTCACAACTGCTTAAAGTGCCTTAATCACTCTGTACCCAACAGCTCGTGCTCTGGCCAGCAACAAAATAACCAGCCTCTGCAAGGCTAGAATGCAAGACCCTGTACATCACAGTCTTAGTAGTAAACCACTACGCCATGATAGCAATACATATAAAAGAGGTATCAGCAAACTAATCCTCACAACAGGGAAACAAATCAAATATGGGAACTGAATCTAAGTACAGTGTAATTTTCTATAACCTGCCACAGACCATAAATATGTGAATTGGAGTACTGCAGTAAACATAGAGTTGAGGTGTCACTGTAATAAGGTTCTGAAGTCCCCAGGACCCCATGCAGTGTATGTACACATGAATAACGGATACCAGACACATATATAGCCTGTAATGAGTAAGATATTGTTGACAAAAGTCAAATATAATGCTAGATAACCAATAAGCAATGCTAACCGCAGCACAACCCAACTAAGTAATTGTAAGCAATGTGTAGGGAAGCCAATACAATATGCCCACAGGTACACCCCTTTAAGCAGTGCCAACCTGAAGTAAGCAGGTGTGCCCATAGCTTAGCATTTTTGAAACCAGCCAATTATGGAAAAGTGCGGGAATCCAGCCCTACTTAAACTGAAGAGGCAGGAATATGGCTCATAACTAGTTGTAGCATCCCCCTGCAGGCAGAATGGCTGGAATGGGAGAAGGCACTCACTTTAGAGTGCAGCGTTGGGGCATCCAGGAGTCCAAATCCATGGTATGGCTCCTGGTAAAGCACCATGACAGTAGACTACTGCAAGGCCAGTACCAGGGCTCGCAGTACAAAATGGAGACCTGGGACAGTCTCGCCTGTGACCTCACTAGCGCCACAGGTATCCCCCGGACTGGTGACCACATCAGGTATCATCATGCAGACCTGAAGCAGTGGAGGGGGGATGTCCTGGAACAGTGGATCCAGGAAACAAGGCAGATGCAGAATGCCCCAGAACTGAGTAAGTACTCCTTCCACTACGTAGTTAATAATTGCCTAGCTTGTGTATACTGTGGATTGATATGGCTAAATATCACTGTACTTCTCTGACAGCTGCAGATGAGCGTGCTGCGAACCAGCAAGCCTATGATGCTAGGCTGCAAAGGATGCGTTGCGAGGCAGGTTAATAAATAGCCTGCATGTACTGTCATAACAAATAAATGTAAGAGGCTCTGAAAGTGTTGTACCAGTATACAGAATTGTGTAATATGCTGTGAATAAAGGTGTAACCCCTGCATTGTTTCTGTTTACTCTGCAGTCATATGTTGTTGTACTGCTGCAGTTATTAAATAGTACTGCTGTAGTAAGCAGTGTTACCCATACTGTGGTATGCAGATAAAATGTGTATGAAGTGCTGTATAACAATGTCGGAGGTGCAAACAGGTCAGTCATATTAGACTAAATACATTGTGATCTTAACTGTAATGCTTTTGTCACACACAGCAGGGCTTTGGATCCCATGAGCACCAGTGAGTTGTATGCATAATCATTCCACACAACTGTACACAGTTTGTTAGAATGTTCAGTGAGAAAGCCGTATGCATATATACACTTAACAACTGTACAGATTATGCTAGAATGCTCATATAGAAAGTGGTATGCATATTCATACCCCTCAACTGTTCCAGTCTGCCCAGTATGTCCTGATAAATGGCCCACATCACATGTTCTTTGCCCTGTTCCCCTGACAAATTAGTGTGATAATCCAAGAAATGTAGGCAGCTGTAAATGACATATAACTGATAGTCAGACTTGTATGTAATCAGAGAATGTACATGCAAACATACCTGTCATCTGGGGCCCAACCTAGGACCTCCTCATCTGCTGGCTCTGCACCACCTTCGGGTGGAACTGCCGCAGGGGATGGGGCTGGGCCCCACCTGGGAGTGGGAGTGGACAGGAACCTGTCACCCGTGGTACAGTCCGGGCAGTGGTGCATAGGGAGCTTGACAAGGAGATTTGAGACCACCTATGCCAGCTTGAGGGCCAAGTGGTGCAACTAGAGGGTGAGCCTGCCCCTCCTACACATGCCCCAACACAGCCACCTTCTGAGCTGTGAACGTGCAGTGGTGACTGCTCATGGGTGGGGACCTCAGTCCAACTGTATCCATTTGTGGGCTCATGGGCTTGCGACTTCCAAACACCCCTCCCTGTCCAAGGTGCCCCCCCACATGTGTCATATACCACCTCTGTATGCGTCTTGTTTGTCTTGTCTGTCATCCTACCCAACCTATCCTCCCTGATCATACCTACTCTCCTTCCCCAACATCCCACTCTCACCTAAAATAAAAGAAAAAAAGGGCAATTTGTTCCCGCAAAAAAAGCACGCCCCATACATAGCTGTCCATTTCGCACACGTGCCAACTGGACACATGTAAACATTTTGAATTGGCATCATAACATACTATTGTTGTCCTCACCCCTCTCTCAGGGTTGTGAGTGTCCAAATGTACCGCCGGATGTATTGCATATGCACAGCCGTTGCTGTAGAAGAAATGGACAGCTATGGACCTTCCCTACACCCTTCCTGCACATCCCTAGATAACTTGCCTACTGTCTTTCCCTCTGTGCCCCTTTTGCACCAGTTTCCTATCACCTCTTTTTTCTTTTCTTTTAAAGAAATTAGCATGGGGGTAAGTGGGAGTAAGCACTTTTAAGCAGCAGTGAGCGGGTTTCAGCCTGTTTGCGCGGGGGTAAGCACTGCCTACACAGGTTAAACTATCAAGGAGGTAACTGAGTGTAAGGAACTGTAACCAAAACTAACCACTGCTTACCGTCGCAAAGCCCGTGCACACGTGCTCACAACTGCTTAAAAGTGCCTTAATCACTCCGTATCCAACGGCCCTTGTTCTGTCCAGCAACAAAATCAACAGCCTCTGTAAGGCTCAAAACCAGGACCCTGCACACCACAGCCAATGTGATTTACCACTAATCCATGGTAGATATACAGACATTGGATGTTATCACAAACATATCATCCAGCACAGTCATTCAACAGTATAGGAAATGCATTCCATCATATAGATGTATGTGTGTGTGTTTATGTCCAGATATAGATACATACATATATATTGATATATCAAGAACATCCCAGTTGACAACAAAGCATTAAAAAAGAATGAAAAGGGAAACACCAGCAATGCCTGTATTATGTAGTGGTGTTGTCCTATGTAATATCAAGACTCCCTCAGACAGACATGTGTCATTAATACACTTAAACATTTGTACATTGGCCAGATACATCACTCTGTGCATTTTATTTACATTAACAAAACAGTTCCTGTCCAATCAGTATGTGAGAACAGTACTCTTGCAAGGTTCTGTGTGCGACAACATTATCATGAAAAAGGTAAATGGGGTAATCATAGAGGGACCAGTAGTGTCATGTGTACAATGGGGTCATCTGCATAATGTGTATCTGGAACCTTTAGGAGTCATGTGCATACCAAGATCATGTGCCTGAGAGAGAGGGGTGAGGACAACAGTAGTATGTTGTGATGCAAATTAAAAAGGTTACATGTGTCCAGTGAACACGTGTGTGAAATGGACAGCTATGTATGGGGCAAATGTTGTTCTGAGAACAAATTGGCCTTTTGTTTCCATTTTTGTAAGGTGAGAGTGGAATGTTGGGGAAAGAGAATAGGTATGCTTGTGGAGGATAGGTTGAGTAGGATGACAGACAAGACAGCATACAGGGGTGGTATATGACACATGTGGGGGAGATACACCTTGGACGGGGAGGGATGTTCGGCAGTCACAAGCCCATGAGCCCCTAGATGGAAACTGTGGGATGGAGGTCCCCACCCATGGCCACCACCACTGCACCTTCACAGCCGCAAAGGTGGCTGTGTTGGGGGCTATCTAGGAGGGGCAGGCAAACCCTCTAAATGTGACACTCTGCCCTCGAGCTGGCATATCTGGCCTGAAAACCCTGTATTGAGCCCCCTATGCACCACGTCCTGGACTGTACGATGGTTGACAAGTTCCTGTCTGGACCTGCTCCCAGGGAGGACAAGCCCCATCCTCAGTGGTGGTTCTACCAGAAGGTGGTGCAGAGCCAACAGAGGTGGAGTTCCAAGGCTGGGCCCCAGATGTGCTGGTGCCCTGTGCCATGGCCAGCTGAAGTGGGACAGGTGGTTCTGCTGGGACCTCCAATCCCATACAGCCTATGGTGTTGCAGTTTTAACACAGATATGGCTTAGTAATAGTCAACAGCATTCAGAATTACTTATAACAGCATACATAGATATGACCATCAACCCAACAGATGTCATACATTTGCAGAGGGAGCACAACACATGCATATATACTGCATGACATCTGTACGAAGCGTAGATTACTTGTGCTGCAGCTATGAACAGTGGCCCATTATTGGCATGTCACTGTGAGAATCTCAGGCAGTGACTGTTATTCCACTGTTTCATGTGACATATGTCCAATCAGCGATGCGATGGCAGTGACTCTCATCACTATCACCATGTTCTGACTGCAATCCTCACACTATGCTTCTGCAGTTCACAGATGTGCGTTCTGTGAGTAACACAAGAAATAAATGGTTCCACACACTGACCAGTCCACAGATGACCCTACAGATGGGGGTTTCCTCACAAACAGAGCACTGTCTTGTCAGTTATTAAAGCATGCAGACTAGCCATTACCACACACAACCTGTTAAATTGGCGGTAGTCTCAATGAAGCATAGCTACACTTACATGCTGTAGTCATGTCTGGCACATCACCCTCCTGTCTTTAGGCTATTTTCCACTGTGCATGTTGTTTGAGGAAAATCCAGATATCATCTGTGATGCTGTTTACCAAACACCAGATTCAGGTTCCACTCACAGCAACTGTCATGGGCAAATACCAACATGATGTTACTAGATACTGTACTGTGTTTCCATACGATTGGCTATGGGAACATCATCACAGCTGTTCCACATGCAATCAGCTAGAGGAGGACTGCAATAGGTGCAGAGGCCATCGCCTGATCATGATCATCACTTACAAAACACAAGCTGCTGATGAGCAGGTGTACACCTCCATATCTACCAGAGAGTGTGTGGGAGGGACAGACAGAGGCAAAGTACATCAGAGAAGGGCTGGGTAAAACCTAAGCATCATCTGTCACACACCTCCCAGTACAGTGGTTCAAACCCCTGACTGACTAGCTATTACTATTACAAGTGCATGCAGTCACTCCATGTGCCACATAGCTGACATGTTGGTGTACTGTAAGAACATATATGTGTGCTGGTGAGCGAAATCTCAACAGAGATATAGTAGACATACATTAGGTGTAGCACACATGGCTGTTCACATGAACAGATGTCATTGTCAACACAACCACACTCTCTAAGGGACTCAGACACATTGGCACACTTTGGCAGGCTCACAAATACACTTCCTAACTACTTAGTTTGCCACACTGTAGTAATGCACAGGTATTACATGCGCCACAGGGGATATCCTGAGGTTCTATGGGCTAGGACATGTGAACGTGTCTGACATCAGTCAGTATGCCAATGGGAGTTATACTGGGTGTGACTGTGGTTGGAAACATCATACCCCACACGCAGACACAAGGTGCCACTACTGACATGCATGTGTGCATTGCTTCATGGGTTTGTAGTGGTTGGCTGTGCAGGATGGCTGTACAAGGCTGGTTGAGGGGTAATCCTTGGCATCAGGCCACCTGTCAATGGTGTGCAGTGTGGTTCAGGGGTGTAGTCCCACACAGATGGGTACTGTATGAACTGTCCTGTCATCCTGGTTACCATTGTGTGTGGCCATTGCTTTTCAATGCATGCCTTGTCTGTGTTTGATAGTCCTTGACATGGACATTGCCTGGGATGTACATGTACTACAATAATGTCAAGTGACATGTTTAAGTGTACCTGCTTTGCCTGGCACATGTTGTGTACACAGACTGTTATCATCAGATGTGCCTGGAGTGGCAAGACCTGCTAATAGACAGCAGGTTGACCCTGCACCTGCATTGATAGCATGATACAGGTATTCCCTGATGTCAGTGGCATCTGTACATACAGGGCATGTGTGTAAGGCATTGTATGTCCTTTGTGGATCACATTTGATGGCACCACATATGTTGTAGGCATCCAGTGGGGAACATGGTGAAGGTGCATTGTCCGCAATTATGTGCCTATTGTACTATTGGACAGGGTGCCATGTCCTCTGCAGCCCACTGTAAACACCATGCCTACTATCTGTCAACAATGTGCAGGGTACTAGCAACATAGCGGAATATTCTAGGCAAGTGTGTTTGTGTCTGACACATGGGTTCAGACCATATTCTGGGTAATAGTAGGGTTGCTTACTTCATTCACCAGGCCTTTTGCCAGACATAGAGGTATGGCTTGCCAACCCAGTCCCTTGGCTGATTGACATCTGTACTCCTCATGAGGTGGACATTGTGACATATAATAAGGCCACCATATAGGAAAACTACAAAACCCGATCCTCAACATGTCCAGTGGTTAGACATTCACAGCCACCTCCACACAGGCTCTGACTGTCAAACCCTCACACACACACACACACACACACACACACACACACACACACACACACACACACACACACCTGCCATCTCTTGGAATAGAACTCCTACCTAACTAGCTTATCACACTGCAGCATTACGCAGTTATAGCACACGCTATGAAGATTACTGGGATACCCCATCCCCAAAGGTGTATTTCACAAGGAATGACATCAGCAGGTTTACCAAAGTAGGGCATTTCAAATTCCCTGCAAGTGAGTGAGTAGCCCAAAATGCATTGCTCACAAAACAGACAGTGAGACACACACAACTGACATGTGTGAGTACAGAACCCATGACCAAGATCCATATCACACTACTGCATGGAGATATTATAGGACGCACCACAAAGATTGCTAGGGAACTTGTTCCCCACAGGTGTATCTGACAAGGTATGACATCAGCAGGATTGCCAAAGGTGAGTATGTGAATTGTAAGGAGTGTGCGTACTCTAAAAAGCAGTTACAGCAGTCCCAGAGGTGTATTTCTAGGTGGGTGACATCAGCAGAATTGCCAAAGAAGGGCATTTCAAGCGTACTGTGAATTGTACATGTCTTTTACCTGTGTGGAGCCACTGCTTACTGTCACAAAAACACATTTACACCCACTTAAAAGTGTCTTATTCAGTCCTAAATGACATTATTAACAAGCCTTGCAGGTCTTGAACCCTGGACACCGAGGTCACTGGACTTACCACTAAGCCATCTGGGTTGTATACATGTTCCATGGTTTTTATAATACACATCTTACTACAGGTATTCCACAGTACTGAAAACAAATGGGACAGTCACTTTGTGTACATATGTACAGTACCCTTGAATGTACTGTACTCTGTGAAACAACATAGACAAGTCTACATCTGTACAACTGTCATAACTAAATACATATATGCACCTACAGGATGTGTACACACACACACACACACATATATATATATATATATATATATATATATATATATATATATATATATATACACATGTCTGAACACCCTTTGTGACACAGAAGGGTTCCAAAGGAACCGATGTGTGCACAAAACAGAGGCATCTCTTATTTTATAACATTTAAATCTTAATCAGTTCACCAGAGAAGGGATGGTTGTTGTGTATGTGGAGTTTGGAGTGGGGAATGATGGGTATGGACTTACACCCCGGCGACCACTTCTGTGTCACTGCTCAACAGTGGCACAGGAAAATAACATACCCAACTGTAGTCGTTCTTGACCGTCTATTCTTTTCTAATCCTAACTATGTGATAATTTGTAGACTCCATTCACCACAGATGACTACCATGGTGTGCAGCATGTTAAAAGATATTACACATGTGTATGCTTGGCTACAGGGTAGTCACACACACAAACACACACACTTGCCAGTATTGTGCATACACATCTTGCCTGGGGATTGTGGAGTTTGGGTGGGGGAATGATGGGTATGGACTTACACCCCGGCGACCACTTCTGTGTCACTGCTTGACAGTGGCACAGGAAAATAACATACCCAACTGTAGTCGTTCTTGACAGTCTATTCTTTTCTAATCCTAACTATGTGATAATTTGTAGACTCCATTCACCACAGATGACTACCATGGTGTGCAGCATGTTAAAAGATGTTACACGTGTATGCCTGGCTACAGGGTAGTCACACACACAAACACACACACTTGCCAGTATTGTGCATACACGTCTTGCCTATGTAAAGGTAACTAGTAGAGTGGTATGCAGTTGGGGTATGTGCCACAGAACCCATACAATTACACTTACTCTGATTCCGCTTCTGAGCTGGGTGACATCACAGGACTGATTACTTGCAGTGGGGAGGGGGGAAAAGGGAGGTTTAGCAGTTGACAAGGATAAAGGCCAGTGCAAATGTGGTATCTCTTTTGAATGCAGCAAAGCCCGCGGTCATGACAGGATGCAGACACAAATACACACAACCACACTCAGGCATTTGCTGACACACACACAGTTGCCAGTGGTGGCATCAGAACTCCTGCCTATCTACAGATCACTATTACAGTACTACACAGTTATGAGACTCGCCACAGAGATTACACATTTCAAGGCAGTCTGAATGCCCTTCTAAGATTGAGGACAACAACAGGGATACTGACAGTTAAGATGTACATAGCTGTAAACCTGTGTGTTTAAAGTAGGAGTCCATTACAACCTGTATGCACAAACAAGACACATCATCTGTAGGTAAGACATAGGTAGGCCTGAGAGGTATAGTTGTAGCACAACAATCCCTGAACTGGAGTATGCCCATCTGTGGAATGGACAACTACTATCATAATACAGGGCTACAGTGGTCATGCTCATACACATAGAATCACAGGACTTGTTTGGGTGCAATTGCTCCACTTACACAAGGTGACAGTGGGCATGCTCATACACTTAGTAGCACAGGGCCGTTTGGGATGCACTATGACTACCACTACACAAGGTTATACCGGGCATGCTCATACACTTAGTAACAAAGAGCTTGTTTGGATGCACTGACTCAAATTACACAAGGTGGCAGTGGGTACGCTCATGCACTCAGTAGCACAGGGCTGTTTGGGATGCACTCCGATTCTAACCACAGAAGACCACAGTGTGCATGCTCATACACTTACATATACAGAACATGTAATGGACTCCTATTGTAAACACACAGGTTTACAGCTATATACATCTTAACTGTCAGTATATATGCACATCATACAGGTTTACTATCAGATACCTGTATGTGGCCTGTAAATGATATATCTGTGTCTGTACTGTGTGATATACATGCATACATGTACATGAAGTACTGACATATATATGTGAAGTATACACAATCATGCATGTGTGGAAGTGACAGACAATAGGTTAACTGGGACACACAGGTGGATGCTACCTACTACATATGTCACACACATTGCTGCCCTGAAAGGCATACATTGATAGCAGGTTGTAGACAGTGGCATTATACTTGGAACAGTGGCATGTGCAAGCATAATATGTGAGCCCCATTGTCTAATGGTACTGAGGTGCAGGTGTCAAGATGACCTCTCCCAGCTGTGTTAGAAGTTGTCATTATTAGCAGGATGGCTACACTAAGTATATATGACATTGGTCATATACACAATGTCTGCTGCTGTCCATCACCTTAGATGTGGCATTTGATACCAAGCACATTACTGCCACTCACAGTGATGTCATGGTATGAGTGGCAACTGCTTGACCAAAACAACGAGCCAATGTCCTGCTGTAATTATGAGGTTTAGTGTCTGTCATTCTGGGCTGTCATGACTGAATGACAAGCCTTCATCACAGAGTACGTTTCAAGGGAGTGTGGATAACACCTAGGTCGCATTTACCCATATAGTGACATTCCAAGGCAAAAGTCTTAAACACAGAAGTAACACCCTGACACCTACAAGACAATTGCATTGGATGCTTATGCTAACCAGTGCTAGATGTGTGGCTTTCCTAATCCATTTGCTCAATGTAGAACTTACAATGGGCAGTACTGACATCTGTACAATGAGGAACACCTGGCTGAAGGCTCTGTAGTGCACAATTGCACTACCACCATATAACACAGATCCAGGCATGTGTCCATAACACTGGTACGGACCACTCCAGGTGGTGGTGTCCACATATTCATAAAGGCTACTCACAAGTAAAGACCACTTCTCCGACATAACTCATCACAGATGAGTCAGGTACAGATGACAGTGGCAAAAACTACATTCTAGGTTGTATCCTCATATACATTCACCAGCATGTCCTCAGACTACCAACACACATCCATACATGTGGTATGACATAGTATGCTAGACCACCAAATAACCTTCGATTGGTGGACTGTACCTAGCCCTACATCAACTGTGCAAAGTACCCATGTACTGACACAGTTGCATAACGTGTTATGCAATGCAATAATACCACTGTTTGTAACCAGGTCAGTTGTACACATACAAGGGTCCCTCAGATGTTGTCAGCATTAACACAGTTGACTGTTGCTGTACACCAGTAAACAACACCCTCATGGTTGGATATGACCCTTACTAGCCTCAGTAAGAAACTGAGATGCCTCATAAAATCCTCCAAAGCTAGTTACGAAAATAAAATTGCCAAAGATTCCAAAGACAACCACAAAGCATTCTATAACTATGTCAAGAATCTAAACGGCAATGCTCAGATCTGCTCTGAGCTAAAACAGAATGGCATTAAATATACTGATCCGAAGGATAGTGCCAATATCCTGGCAGATCGATTCAGTGCCAACTTCACCCCCCTCTCACCCCCTAAATGGCCCATGTCAATACCGGAAGATTGTCAAATTCCAGTAATAACGGCCACACAGGTACAAAACACTCTAAAGCCAAGAATACAGCATCCATGGGACCAGATGACATCCCGGGCTGTGTACTACATGAACTACAATATGAACTGGCACCTCACCTAAGTGTCATGTTTAATCATAGCCTCACCTCAGGTTTCATGCCCACTGAGTGGCGCAGAGCTACAGTTATCCCAATCCACAAGGGGATCCACCTTGGATCCCGGAAACTACCGTCCCATCAGTCTGACAAGCCTTATCTGCAAGGCCATGGAGCGTATTATCATGGAACTTATAAACAAAGACATTGGCAATCTTCAAACACTGGACCCCACCCAGTTTGGGTTTGTGAAGGGCCGATCTTGTCTCCTGAACCTGATTGACTTCTTTGAATCAGTCTCCAGAGCCATGGACAAGGGAATGGTGGTCCACACAGCCAATCTAGACCTTGCCAAGGCCTTTGACACCATCCCCCACTCTGGAATCATAGATAAACTTACTAAGTTGGGCATTAATCCCTATGTCACCCAATGGGTTGCTAAATGGCTTACTGATAAAACCCACACTGTAAAAGTAGCCGACTCCAAATCCAGCTCCAGACAAGTGACAAGTGGAGTACCTCAGGGTTCAGTCCTGGGGCCGCTCTTGTTTGGCATCTACTTCTCTGAAGTACAGGTCAACGCTAAGGGACTCTGGCTAACAAAGTTTGTAGATGACTGCAAACTGGGAGCCATTACTGAATCCCCAAATGATCTGGATACTCTACAAAAGGGCCTTACAGAAACAGATTCTTGGTGCCAGAGCCATGGGCTCAAGCTCAATGCCAAGAAATGTATTGTTATCCCCTTTGGGAAAAAACATGTATCCATAAATTACCATATAGGTGGCAGTACACTAAACACAGAAAGTGTGATAAGAGACTTAGGGACACAGGTGGACAGTGGTCTCACCTTCGACCACATCGCCACAACAGTCAGGAAATCCTTCTATGTGGCACACCTCATCACAAAGGGCTTTTCATCCAGAAAAAAGGAGGTCATTGTCCCACTGTACTCATCCCTCATTAGACCCATTATAGAATACAACGCCCCATTTGGTATGTACCTCTCAAGACATCTGCAACAACTGGAAAGGCCTCAGAAATACCTCACTAAAAGAATCACAGGCCTAAAGCAGATGCCCTACGCTGACCGCCTTAAAAAACTCCAGCTATACTCTGTCGCATATCGTCTACTCAGAGGCGATCTCTGCTTAACATACAAGGCCATGTCAAACCCAGAGCTGTTGGACATGCTACACTTAAAGAAATCCCAATCCCTCAGAGCTACATGCTCCAGTGATCTAAACCTTGTCATCACAATAAACAAAACATGCTGGAGGGATAGGTTCCTGACCCAGAGACTCCCCAGACTCTGGAATAGATTGCCCATACATGTCAAGCAGAGTGCCTCTTTGGACCTCTTCAAGAGGAACCTTGACGACTGGATGGGAGAAAGGAAATTCACCCCAGGGATCACATCAGTCACCCTGCTAGACAGGGGTCCAGGAAAGTAAATAATGTGGGAAGAAATAGCCAGGGAATTGTTATGGCTAGGCTTGTATAGGACCTAGGGCTGATAGCCTAGTACCAACCTATGAACCTATGAACCTATGAACTGTACCTGCCCTGGATATGTACATCCCACACTCATACAACATAAATGAAAATACCATTGCTGTCATTGTCCTTTCTATATACAAGTGGCTACATTCATTACACACATGCACATGGCAGATAGGCCCATGGCTGCTGAATGCTAACAGTACATAAGGTTTGATATCTATGTTGACAGAGGTAATATTCCCTCTCTACTGGTCACCCATGACACCTATCATATCATACAACAACCCATGTGGCATGTATGTCATTAGACATGTCCACCTAATGCAATGCCTACACACATACCCAAATAACAGGATCATAGGACCTACACACAGCCTGTATTGACAGACTCAGGGAAATACAGCTCTGCTCTGTATGTTCCTGAGTAGTTACAGGTGATATGTCCATGATGTACAGTCATGTGTGCCCACAGCTCTTACATATACCCCATGTCAACAACTGCAAGCTATGCATGCTGTGTGCTGTCTTGACATTAACCTTATTACCACAATAGCCAGAACATGCTGGGGTGAGGTGTTTACAAGCCACAGACATTGCACATGCTTGAATGAGTGTACTGCCTAGCTCAAATAGATCACATTGTTGGCACTCTTCCAGTAAACATGAGGTGTGTGTGGCAAATATGATGTGCTCACTGTTGACCATTACAGTGCCCTGGCTTCACCGTGGAACTGTCACGTAACAGTTTGTTGGATCATGACATGGAATATTGCTGTGTGTGTGTCATGCTGATACGTGCTGTTGGTATAAATGTACACTTGGCTACTCACTAAAGGTGATTGTGTGCCCTACCAGTACATGAATACAACATCCATTATGGTGTAATGCTTGGCTAGGTTTCACACATGGTGTGGGGAAGGTGTGGAATGTATCCTCTTGACCTGCTAGTCCACTTACTGATGGAGACTGCATATGTGTACATGTATTGATGTGTGTTTAGATTCCATGTGTGTGCAGTGTCTGATGTTTGAAGGTGACTGTTGTCTTCGTACATCATGCTGTTGCAATGCAGCCTCAACATTGCCAACTGAATATGGTGATATACTCAAAGTACAGTAAGCTGTACTTTAGGTATGGACAGATGTTTGGACATGACTACTAAGTGGTGGGGCTACTTTGTAGATGAATGATTAAAGAGGACAGCTCACAGGTGTGTTACAACCATTCCTACAATAACCTGTGTAACTGCTAAGCTACATTTTTGTTAATTGAAGTGGAAGACACACAACGTAGAATGCAGTAAGGGTGACACTGAAGGCAAACCTCTTGACACCTGTAACAGTAACAGCTCCCCTGTGCATATATTGTGCATATATTAGCACAGTTGGCAAAGGAAAGAGTCAGTACACTTTGTAGCGCATGCAATAGTGCTGTAGCTCTGTAATACCTATCATGAGATAGGCAGGTGTTTGATTCACAGTACTGGCGTGTGTGAGTGTGTGTATGTCCATATATGTCACGTATGGTGGGGAATACATCCCAAATGTTTTTCACTCTTCTGAACACTGTTGTAGACATCAGTACAGAGTGAAATGTAGAAAGAAAGGCATAGGCAGGTGGTTGAACCTCATACATGTCAAGTGTCTGTATGTGTGTGACATAGGTGTATATCTTTGTGAATGCCAGTGTGTGTGTGTGTGTGTGTGTGTGTATGTATGTATGGCTGTCCAGTCCCCGGAGTGAGGCTGTATTTTACCATAGTGAAATGTTAATGCCCCCTCCCCCCATCCACTCAATGCAATCTAGTATCCCTGTTGATATCATCAATCTTAGAAGGGCATTCTAACCGCCTGCTAACATGTACACCCTAGGGTGAGGCTTGTTGTTACATAGCCTACTACTGAATCTCCCTCCTCACATAAAATCACTGCACTCTAGTATCCCTGTTGATGTCCTCGATCTTAGGCCATTCTGACTACCTGTACATGTATAAACTCTGTGGCGCGTCTTGTAATTGCGTAGTACTATAATGATTATTTTCACATAGGCAGGGGTTTTCATCCCAACAATGGTAACTGTGTGTGTGTGTGTGTGTGTGTGTGTGTGTGTGTGTGTGTGTGTGTGTGTGTGTGTGTGTGTGTGTGTGTGTCTGTGTGTGTCAGAGTGTGTGTTACTGTGTCTGTGAATCCCTGAGTGTGTGGGTGTGTCTGTGTTTGTATCCTGTCATGGGAGCGGGTATTACTGCTTCCCAATGAGAAGTCACTATTTCCACTGGCCTTTACCCTTGTCATCCACTATACCACTCTTTTACCTCCTCCCCACTCTAGGTAACTATACCTGTGATGTCACCCACTAAGGATGTGACGGCTCTGAACACAGTAGCTTACTGCACAGCTATCATGCTCTTGATCAGTAAACATAATTGAAACTTGGGAGATTATAACTGTGATGTGGAAGCTACAAAGTGCATGCAGGTATTGTCATACAAACCTGTGAGTAGTCAACATGTACATATGGGACACTAACCACAAACACAGACATCCCCGGCACATGCAATTTCACCTGAAACAGGAAGGCAGAACATCAAGATCAACATGCAGTTACTGTTGTTACACATGATACATACTGTCAAACGTACAAAATGCATTCTAAAACTGTAATACATGGTTTGTTTGCTGCATGTCAACACTACTCAACAATATTAATCTACAATTGTCTTCCTAGTATGTCCACCCTGTGCATCAGACCATATGAGCATGTCCCTGCACTGATGGTGTGGATGACAGGGATGCGGCACAGGCATCACCATATGCACAGGGTGATAATGTTTGACAGAGGCCTAGGCTGCACCATTGGATGACATCATGTGTGTGGGTTAGGGCCTTTGATATCATTGGGCATGTGTGGATGTTATGCGTTTGTGTGCTGAGGTGCCCTACATTTGTTTCTGGTGTGTGTGTGTGTATGTATGCACACAGGTCTGGCATGTGGCTGGCCTACACAGGGGTATTATTGACAGCTGCAGACTGTACAGGGCAGGTTTCACAGTTCATGGCGTCTGGCCGTGGCCATGTGACCTGCGCCTGCCAGGGGTTGCACGGGCA
Organism: Protopterus annectens; assembly: GCF_019279795.1. Classification (NCBI taxonomy): domain Eukaryota; kingdom Metazoa; phylum Chordata; order Ceratodontiformes; family Protopteridae; genus Protopterus; species Protopterus annectens. Next base: position 36,940,576 of record NC_056743.1, read on the forward strand.
CTACCAGGCAGAGGTCCAGATTGGGTACTGTCTGATGACACATGTCCACTGGAACCGTGTCCCTGTTAGGATCATCCAGGACCACGTGCATGTGGCCTGCTGTGTCCTGGTGTGGACAGCACAGCACCAGCTGCACTGCTGCTGCTACCGCCACTATGAGAGTGGACATGTGAAGTAACATGTTCACGTAGACCTTCAACAGGTGATGTAGCTGACCGACGTCCACGTGCCCGACGCCTCACTCCCACCAGATGTTCCAGCACAGACATTCCATGCTCGAGGCTTGACATGCCATGGTCAAGGATTCCCACCATGTCACCCAATCGTCTATCCAAAACATCTGCAAGATGATGGTGTGCATTAGCAATTGCCCGGATGTTGTCAGTTAAAGAACAGACAGCAGCCCTTTGAAGCCTCAGATCTTCTCTGTTGTGCCATTCAGCACATGCCTGTACCTTCACACACACACAGACACAGACAGACACACACAGACACACACAGACAGACACACACAGACAGACACACATGCACTGGCACCCAACGACATGCAACATGCAGGTGATATGGCAGATAGCATTCAGCTTAGACAATTATAGTGGTAGTTACCATACATCCCTGAGTTGCACACAACAGCATGCATGTGTTCTAGCAGAAGGCATGCACCTTACACAATTATAGTAGTAGTTAGCATACATACCTGTGTTGCACCATTTGTGTTAGTAGCTTATGCCCCAAACCTGCAACACAATGCATGCACTATGCACCACTGAATCGCACTGCCATGTTGTGTGCAACATACCCCACATGTTAACAGACCATCGCTGACCTTTGTACATCTGCCACTGATGCTTTGTGTTGGACACTGCCCCTATGTGTGAGGACATGAGCAGAAGAGTATGCTGACTGAATACTATGTTTGCCTGAGCCCTAGCTTGCATATCTCCCCCAATGCAGTACATGTCTGTTCAGCATTATTCTGCCTACCCCTGAGCTGAGTCTACAGACATTGTGCATGTGACTGTATACACATGTTTGACATGGCTGTCCCTACTTTGCAATGGTGCCACAGACCAGCACAGGTTTACAGTACACTCACCTGATGTGTGGCATATGACCTTGCCAATCACATGTGGTATGACATGTCTTCTGCTGACATGTTGAATGACATGCATACATGTGTAACACAATGGTGTCCTTTCAAATATACAGTACGGTAATGGTGTCCCAATGCAGGGACGTGTTATACTAACATGGACCTTCAGCTGACGCAGTGTTGTCTGTCTGCCCTACAAATATGCAGTCACATACTGCACATTTAGCTGATGTGCATAGCCATTGCAGGGCATCATGTGGCTTCACTATTGCTATACAGTGTGACTTACTGACACAGTTCATAGCCATGACTGTGTTCACATACAATACATATCTAATGTGGAATGTGACCCACGTCACTGAGTTGTATACACACTAAACCCTAATGTGGAATGTGTGACACAGGTCACAAAAGGGTATACAGATGGCACCCCTTTACATCTGCAACCATATTACTGATGCCTGGCAACTATGCCCAAACATGGCTAACATAGCAGTACTCCATGTCCCACATTTCATTTGTGTATCTCACACACATGAGGAGCAAGCATGACAGTGATGTCTGACACCAGCAAGGTGAATGTACTGTATCTGTGGCCTGCTGTGGTTGTATGTGTATGTTGTGCAACACATGTATGTTTTTGGATACTGTATAGGTGAATGCTTTCATGTCGTGACACACTCAAGATGTTCAAGACATGTTATGTGGTGGTTTGATGTCATGCCTACACAAGCTGTGCACAGGCCTGTATGATGTTTAGTGTTTCACATCTGCAATATCACCATAACACAAAGGCCATAGTTGTATTGTGTCGAGCCAATGTACAACAGGGTGTACACACATGTACATCACTTCTACTGTGTGTGTTGTTTCATGTCTCTGGCCATCCTCCATGGCCATGTGTACACAAGTTTTGTTCAAAGGTTGTGATGGACATCTATTTCACATGTCAGTGTTATCCCATATGACATACACCCATAGATGTCATATGCTCCACTGAGGACAGGGTTATGCAGACAAAGGGTGGTATGTTTGGGATGTGGGACATCATGTTTTCCAGGATAGTTGAGCAGTGTTGAAGTCAGCCCACTACATGTCATGGACATGTCAGATAGCACATGACATTGTGTGACATTCAAAGCAACAGTATAATCCACAAGGGTGAATCCTGTGGGATGGTCAGACTCCAGCTCCAAAACATTTAGAGTGTGTGCACACATATGCTCTCTGTACAGTACTGTTTGTATTCCCCACATGTGTAATGCTGACCTATAGCACCTGTCCCTACAGTGAACCACACCTCCACCATTGTATTCTCAGCTGTCCACACATCTGGCAATGACAGTTTGTAAGGTTTAGTGTAGATGTTTCATATAGTCTTCAATTATTTCACATGAGTAGCCACTGTGATGCATTGCAGGTCTGACCAGTGTATATTAACAGGACCACCATACATTATGTGTACGTGTGTTAAATGGCCACAAGGCAGATAGCATGCAATTAATATGATCTGTGCATTATCAAGCCTGGGAAATAATAACAATCTCACCTGACACAGGCTAGTGTCACTGCGAAATGCCAGAGGTACCTAAATAGGAGTGTCACAGCAGTAAGATCATTATCCACACCTGTGTGATAGCTATGGGATGCAATGTCCATGTTAGCACATAAGCCAGTACAATACACTATACTATGGAGTATGCACATATGTGCATACATAGAGTAGCAGACTATAATATGTGGCATGTGTGCATACATGCCTTGCAGATGATGTTACATTACATATTGTACAGTAACACATGTAACTATATGAAATATAGTTGTGTTATATGTGCAATACTGGTGAAAAAAGACAGCAGCACAAACTCAATAAACAAGACCGGCAAGTGAGCAGTAGCAAGTACGTCCAGGAGATCTCCCGCAAACCAAGTGAATACTGTCAGACAAGGTAAAACTGAAACTTGAACGCAGCTTTATTAATAAAAATAAAAGCGTTTTCGCTGTCAATACAGACTGGCAGCTTCCTCAGAATAAACATGAAAAAACAATTGGCGCCAAAACGAGTTGCTGTACAAGTACAATCAGAATAGGGAGTGTCATAATGACATCACTACTTCCTAGTCAGAAACTTAAAGGCATCCCAACAAAAACACAAGTAACAGCACTTTACAAGACATCCTAGTAAAAATATAAAAAATTGTACAATACATCCTGAATGCATATAAATATACCCATCAATACCATACAAATATGTGTTTAATTTAATTAACAAGTAAATTATTGGGAAAATTATAAAAAACTATTAAAATCAGTGTTTCAAATAAAAACAGTGTATCAGTAAAGACAAAAGACACTGAACATAGTCCTACCTACAGATCGTAGAAGAAGAAAAACAACTTAGTGAGTCAAACATATTAGGCAACACTCTTAAAAGGTCAACAGTTGGTCATTTCTTGGTGACAAGGAAAAAATATATCCTGTATATATATGTGTATCTTAACAGTCAACAATGAAAAATTGACTAGGAATTTATCACTAATTTTACATCTATAACAGGCGTCGCTATTTAGTGTAACTTCTCATTTTTAATAACACTGAGATGTTACAATTGTCGTTTAGGCCTGGGGAATGGAAGGCATTAAGTTTAATCTGCCATTCCAATTCACGAAGCTCTAATAACAGTGACACAGGCCCCCCTCTAATACTACTTGGGATATGGTCGATACCCATAAAGTGGAATTTGTGTTCAGGAAAGTTTTCTAAATGCTTAGCTAAGGCATTCTCTGATTTACCAGATCTAATGGCATAGACATGTTCGTAAATACGCTGCCGTAATTTACGATCCGTCTTGCCGATATAGAATGCTGGACAGAATTTACAAAAAGCTCCGTAGATGACAGAAGTCGTGTTACAGTTGATAGTGTGATGGATGTGGTATTTACTGTCATTCACTACAAAGAAGCTACCTGTTTTAATAAGTTGACACCAATTACAGGAACCACAAGTAGTGGAACCTTTACATTTGATGTAATTAACCTCCTGTCTTAATTGTAAAAGTTCTTTCAAATTCTTTCCTTTTTTGAACACAACCCTAGGGAAAGGACCCAATTTTTCGAAGAGATGGATGTCATTCTTGATGAAGTCCCAATTTTTCTTCAATATATTACAAATTCTCCCTGCATCACTGCTAAAGGCTGTTATAAAACTAGTGGTAAACTTGCAGTTAGTCAGAATGTCTAATCTGCCACTACTAGTTACATTAAAGACATTATCTGTAGAATCTAGGTGAACAGCTGACGATTCCGCTGTGACCAAAACAGTTTCAACCTTTAAAAGAGGTTTGAAAAAACCTTCAGCCTTCTTAGTCTCAATTTCGATGATGATTTCGTCGACCAAAGAGTTAGGGTAACCCCTACTCAAAAATTGATTTTTGAGAAACTGGCATTCTTCCTTAAATGCTAAGTCAGAGTTGCACATACGTACAGCTCTGACAAGCTGACCCTTAACAATTGCCCTTTTCTGTTTGAAAGGGTGCTGACTGGAAAAGTGCAAAAGTGAGTTACAATATGTGGGTTTTCTAAATACTTTGGAATGGTACATCTTGTTGTCGTCATCCTTCCTAAGGTTCACGTCCAAGTAATCAATTGCAATAGTAGAAAAAGTAGATGTAAAACTCAAGAAGGGAGTAGTATGGTTCATGTAGTCCACTAAGGACATAGCTTCTAATTCGTTACCTTTGAACAAGATGAAAATATCATCCAGGTAACGTGTGTAGAAGCAAATCTGATCACTAAAGGAAGGGTTAGATAAAATGAATTTAGTTTCCCAAAAGGCCATGAATGTGTTAGCCACACTGGCTCCACAAGGGGAGCCCATGGCTATACCTTGTTTTTGTAAGAAAATGTTGCCATTAAAGATGAAAAAGTTGGAGTCAAGGACTATACCAAGCAATTCAGTGACTATACTGATTTCGTTGATTGTGGCACCCAAGTCATCTAATTTTAACCCTACCCATTCGGTAGCTTCCTGATGTGGTATCGATGTATATAAATCAACCACGTCTATTGTAAGGAAGTTGAGGTCATTATTGTAATCAATGCTGTTGATACTAGTTAGAAAAGACCAAGAATCCTTACAGATGGAGGGTATTTTCTTTAAATATTTTAAGATGATATGATCTATAAGTTTAGAGCTATTATACGTCATTGAAAACCTTCCATCAATGAGTGCCCTCATGGGTGGGTTCTCAAGATTCTTGTGAATCTTGGGGATGCCAAACATCATTGGCACTTTCGGGAACGGGATATCCAAAAAATTGTACAAATCCATATCAATTCTCCCTTCCAAAAACATGTCCCTGAGGTAACCCCTGATTCTCCTATTGTTACCATTCATTTCACTGACAGATGAAGGACAATAAGCTGGAGAGTTTAAAACAGAAGACATTTTTTCAATGTACATGTTATTATTAAAAATCACGAGTCCTCCCCCTTTATCAGGTTTTATTGTCCGGATAGGAAGTAATTTAAAATCCGATAAAGCCTTTCTCTGGTCAATGGTGATGTTCTGGAAGGAGTTACCCTTAGGCTTGTAATTAGTATGTTTAAGTTGTCTAATGTCCAGCTCACAGACGTTTTCAAAAACCTTTAACCCAGAATGCAGGGGAGGATTGAAGGTACTAGGAACTTTCAACCCTGCCAAAGGTGGGACCGTAGAGTTGTTGAAAATTAAGTCCAAATTAAGCTTCCTGGTATAACACTTTAAGTCCAAAATAGTTTTGGTAAGGTCAAAACCGGAAGAAGGCACGAAAGTATTACCACGGGTCATATTAAGGGTCAGCTTGTCAGAGCTGTACGTATGTGCAACTCTGACTTAGCATTTAAGGAAGAATGCCAGTTTCTCAAAAATCAATTTTTGAGTAGGGGTTACCCTAACTCTTTGGTCGACGAAATCATCATCGAAATTGAGACTAAGAAGGCTGAAGGTTTTTTCAAACCTCTTTTAAAGGTTGAAACTGTTTTGGTCACAGCGGAATCGTCAGCTGTTCACCTAGATTCTACAGATAATGTCTTTAATGTAACTAGTAGTGGCAGATTAGACATTCTGACTAACTGCAAGTTTACCACTAGTTTTATAACAGCCTTTAGCAGTGATGCAGGGAGAATTTGTAATATATTGAAGAAAAATTGGGACTTCATCAAGAATGACATCCATCTCTTCGAAAAATTGGGTCCTTTCCCTAGGGTTGTGTTCAAAAAAGGAAAGAATTTGAAAGAACTTTTACAATTAAAACAGGAGGTTAATTACATCAAATGTAAAGGTTCCACTACTTGTGGTTCCTGTAATTGGTGTCAACTTATTAAAACAGGTAGCTTCTTTGTAGTGAATGACAGTAAATACCACATCCATCACACTATCAACTGTAACACGACTTCTGTCATCTACGGAGCTTTTTGTAAATTCTGTCCAGCATTCTATATCGGCAAAACGGATCGTAAATTACGGCAGCGTATTTACGAACATGTCTATGCCATTAGATCTGGTAAATCAGAGAATGCCTTAGCTAAGCATTTAGAAAACTTTCCTGAACACAAATTCCACTTTATGGGTATCGACCATATCCCAAGTAGTATTAGAGGGGGGCCTGTGTCACTGTTATTAGAGCTTCGTGAATTGGAATGGCAGATTAAACTTAATGCCTTCCATTCCCCAGGCCTAAACGACAATTGTAACATCTCAGTGTTATTAAAAATGAGAAGTTACACTAAATAGCGACGCCTGTTATAGATGTAAAATTAGTGATAAATTCCTAGTCAATTTTTCATTGTTGACTGTTAAGATACACATATATATACAGGATATATTTTTTCCTTGTCACCAAGAAATGACCAACTGTTGACCTTTTAAGAGTGTTGCCTAATATGTTTGACTCACTAAGTTGTTTTTCTTCTTCTACGATCTGTAGGTAGGACTATGTTCAGTGTCTTTTGTCTTTACTGATACACTGTTTTTATTTGAAACACTGATTTTAATAGTTTTTTATAATTTTCCCAATAATTTACTTGTTAATTAAATTAAACACATATTTGTATGGTATTGATGGGTATATTTATATGCATTCAGGATGTATTGTACAATTTTTTATATTTTTACTAGGATGTCTTGTAAAGTGCTGTTACTTGTGTTTTTGTTGGGATGCCTTTAAGTTTCTGACTAGGAAGTAGTGATGTCATTATGACACTCCCTATTCTGATTGTACTTGTACAGCAACTCGTTTTGGCGCCAATTGTTTTTTCATGTTTATTCTGAGGAAGCTGCCAGTCTGTATTGACAGCGAAAACGCTTTTATTTTTATTAATACAGCTGCGTTCAAGTTTCAGTTTTACCTTGTCTGACAGTATTCACTTGGTTTGCGGGAGATCTCCTGGACGTACTTGCTACTGCTCACTTGCCGGTCTTGTTTATTGATATGTGCAATACTGACTTACCAGGCAAGTCCAGGCTCAGTGGTTGAGAGACACCCACCTCCACAATACCAGCTAAAGCTTGTGGATGGAGGTCTGCAGGTGTCCCCAGGTTGGCCAATAGCACCTTGGTACGTGTGAGTGGGGGCTGGGTGAATGGCCCCCCACCTGTTGCACCTTGTTCCCTGGTGATTGCATTAGCACGCTGTTTTGCCCATCTTATGAGGTTGGTGCTGTGTCGGTGCACCTGCTGATAGGTGTGATTGTGGCTGCCACCATCATTTACCCTCCTGCGGAGTTCCTCCCACTGGGAATCTCGCTGCTGTGCATCCTGTGGCACATGGCTGAAGAGCATTAAATGGTTGTCGAGGAGGTATGGGATGAGGACCTCATCCTCCAAGCGGGTGTATGGTGGCAGCCTGGCACTCGGTATACCTGGAAGACATAATGATGGAGACAAGTCACAGTAGCTCACAGAGAAGTACAGAAGTATAGCTGAACATACATGTGTCATCATCTTCTTTTGGCTTTTCCCATTAGGGGTCGCCACAGTGGATCATCTGTTTCCATTTCTTCCTGTCCTCTGCATCATGCTCTTTCACACCAACCACCTGCATGTCCTCTCTCACCACATCCATAAACCTTATCTTAGGCCTTCCTCTTTTCCTCTGACCTGGCAGCTCCATCCTTAGCATCCTTTTCGCAATATACCCAGCATCCCTCCGCAGCACATGTCCAAACCAACGCAATCTTGCCTCTCTTGCTTTGTCTCCAAACTGTCCAACCTGAGCTGACCCTCTAATATACTGATTCCTAATCCTGTCCATCCTAGTCACACCCAGTGCAAATCTTAACATCTTTAACTCTGCCACATCCAGCTCTGACTTCTACCTTTTCGTCAGTGCTACCGTCTCCAACCCATATAACATAGCTGGTCTCACTACCCTCTTGTAGACCTTCCCTTTCACTCTCATTGGTACCCGTCTGTCACAAATCACTCCTGACACTCTTCTCCACCCATTCCACCCTGCCTGTACTCTCTTCTTCACCTCTCTTCCACACTCACCATTACTCTGAACTGTTGATCCCAAGTACTTAAACTCATCCACCTTTACCAACTCTACTCCCTGCATCCTCACCATTCCTCTACCCTCCCTCTCATTTACACACATATATTCTGTTTTAGCCCTGCTGACCTTCAGTCCTCTCCTCTCTAAAGCATATCTCTACCTCTCCAGGGTCTCCTCAACCTGGTCCCTGCTCTCACTACATATCACAATGTCATCTGCAAACATCATAGTCCAAGGGGCCTCCTGTCTAATCTCATCCATCAACCTGTCCATCACCACTGCAAATAAGAAAGGGCTCAGAGCTGATCCTTGATGTAATCCCACCTCCACCTTAAACGTATCTGTCACTCCCACCGCAGTCCTCACCAATGTCACACTATCCTTGTACATATCCTGTACCATTCTTACATACTTCTCTGCCACTCCCGACTTCCTCATACAATACCACAACTCCTCTCTAGGCACCCTGTCATATGCTTTCTCTAAGTCCACAAAGACAAAATACAACTCCTTCTGACCTTCTCTGTATTTCTCCAACAACACTCTCAGAGCAAATATTGCATCTGTAGTGCTTTTTCCTAGCATGAAACCATACTGCTGATCACTAGTCATCACCTCCCTTCTTAACCTAGGTTCCACTACTCTTTCCCGTAACTTCAAGCTGTGACTGATCAATTTTATCCCTCTGTAGTTACTGCAGCTCTGCACATCACCCTTATTCTTAAAGATAGGTACCAAAACACTTTTTCTCCACTCCTCAGGCATCCTCTGACTTTCGAAAATTTCATTAAACAATCTGGTTAAAAATTCCACTGCCATTTCTCCTAAGCACCTCCATGCTTCCACTGGTATGTCATCTGGGCCAACAGCCTTTCCATTCTTCATAGCTGTCCTTACTTCCTCCTTGCTAATCTGCTTCACTTCCTGATTCACTATCCCCACATCATCCAACCTTCTCTCTCTTTCATTCTCTTCACTCATCAGCCCTTCAAAGTACTCTTTCCATCTACTCAACACACTCTCCTCACTTGTGAGTACGTTTCCCTCACTGTCCTTTATCACCCTTACCTGCTGCACATCTTTCCCAGCTCTGTCCCTCTGTCTAGCCAATTGGTACAGGTCCTTTTCTCCCTCTTTAGTGTCCAATCTCTCATACAACTCTCTATATGCCTTATTCTTAGCCTTCGCCACCTCTCTCTGCCATGCGCCTCATCTCCTTATACTCATGTCTACTTTCTTCATCTCTTTGACAATCCCTCTTCTTCTTCGCCAGCCTCTTCCTCTGTATACTCTCCTGTACTTCCTCATTCCACCACCATGTCTCCTTGTCCTCCTTTCTCTGTCCAGATGTAACACCAAGCACCTTCCTAGCAGTCTCGCTTACTAGCTCTGCTGTAGTTACCCAGCTATTTAGTAACTCTTCATTGCCTCCCAATGCCTGTCTTAACTCTTCCCTGAACTCCACCTCACAGTCACCCTTTTTAAACTTCCACCATTTAATCCTTGGCATTGCTTTCACACTCCTCCTCCGCTTCTTGATCACCAACATCATCCTGCAGACCACCATTCTATGCTGCTATACTACACTTTCCCCACGCACCACTTTACAGTCTCCAATCTCCTTCAGACTGGCCCTCCTACATAGGATATAATCCGCCTGTGTGCATCTTCCTCCACTCTTGTATGTCACCCTATGCTCCTCCCTCTTCTTAAAATACGTATTCACCACAGCCATGTCCATCCTTTTTGCAAAATCCACAATCATCTGACCTTCTGCATTCCTCTCCTTAACACCATACCTACCCATCACTTCCTCATCCCCTCTATTCACTTCACCAACATGCCCATTGAAGTCCGCTCCTATCACTAGTCTCTCACCCATGGGTACACTCACCACCACTTCATCCAACTCACTCCAAAAATTTTCTTTCTCATCTATCGCACACCCAACTTGTGGAGCATAGTGTATCACATTTATTAAGATTACAAATACGTCTTTGCAAATCAACATGACACTAACTCCACTGACATGTTTAACTCACACACATTTGACACTTATTGGTGATGTGATGTTATCACCATATATGTGTGTGTCAAGTGATGACATTGCTCATAGTCCATGTGGATGTTGTCTTGATGTGGGCATGTCTGTTTGCCTGTACTGGTGTCTTTACCTATCAGCACATGCCTGGATGTGTTCACATTAATGCAATAGACCTTAATGCTGTGTATATGTTACCTATATAGTCATACATAGCCTTAAGGGATGTGACCTGTGACCCTGCAGACTTGCTCACAGAAAGTTTTACATGTATGTGTTTTGCCATATACATCTACATGGCACTGTACAGCTGTTTAGCATCCTGACATGTATTAACTGTGTTGCACATGTGAAACACATGGGACATTGGCTAGCCTGATGGTATTTGCAGGGTTGGATTTCAGCTATAGCATGTATGGTCATAGTGAACTAGTAGGCTATATGCCCTGGGCCATTTATGAGCCTAGGCTGAAAGGTTACCTAGCTGTAGCCAACAGACAGGTAAGTTTCAGTGGCCAGTTCAAGCAGTGCCACAGAACTGATCCACAGGGTTACTGATATATTTGCCATGCGGTCATCACACCATGTCACAAAGAGGGGCAATGTGCATCTTCGCTGGATAGGGATGCATAATATAGCAGGAGTATGTAAAGTGTATGGGACAGAGATCTGTCAGGCATGTTGTGATCCTTGTACTAGAAAGGTGGATGTCCATGAAGTATGTGTTTATTTGAAATCAGGGTGTGTTAAGCGTAACATGTCCAACATCTCTGGGTTGGACGTGGCTTTATTCAGGGTAGGCATCATGCTACATAGTAGAGCTAGGGATTGGGAAGGGCAGTGTACGCCATCTGAACATGGGCAATAACCCTTAAAGGAAATATATGATCTATTATGGGTCACTTGAGTGTTGAGTATGGCTGAACAATGATCTCTATATTCATGGATGTCACCCTGTCATGATTAGGGGTGCCACATACGACTACCTGACTGGTGTGTTGAAGTAACTATCAAAGGAAAGACTACTGTCCAGCTACATCCCATACACACAGTTTCCATTATGTTGACTGCTGCCTAGGTGGTAGTTCATGGGTACAGGGTTTTTAACATAGGGGATGACAATGCAATACTTAGCTGTCAGATTGTGGCCATACATCACACACCACAGATCTGACCCACAAAGGCCCTTCTGTATGTTGACCGAAGCACTCATTGAGTCAACTATTGCTCCTAGTTCATAGTCATTTGCAAACATCAATAGGCAGATGCCTTCTGTGTTAGTCTGTGTGGTATAGATAACAAAGAGGGGGAGTACCAGGAATGAACCCTGTATTACTGTAGCTGGCACTGGTTTGATGCGCATGTATTAGTCAAACACCTTCTGTATTGTTAGTTCTGCCAGCAGTCCAGTTGCCAACCGCTCATGTTACATAGGAATATACACCTAGTTTACTGAGTGTAGCTGGAACACAGTATGGGTGATGGTGTCCTAAGACCTGGTAAGGTCATGATATGATGCGTGAATCAACCTTATTGTCATCTACATCTGTACTGACTACATCAAATAAGTTGATCACGGTTCATGGCCTTACAGACCAGACTCAGCAGGGTAGTAGTGCACTATTTCCCATTATCAGTGGTGTCTCCCCCTTTGTGGGGTGTGATAACTGTTGCTATGCACCATTCAGTGTGTACACAGCCTGACATGGAGCTATGACTGAACATGATGTGTATGTGGAGAGCAAACTGTTCTGACATTTGTGTAGGATACACCCTGGGATGTTGACAGGTCCCATGAAAGCTGTATGTATGGCTTTAGAGAGTGCATCTTGTACCTGTATAGTTGTTATTACAGGGGCTCTGTAGTGTACATGGATATATAAATATGTGTACCTGTTGGGGGGGAGTGGGTTTAGGTTCTCCAAGACCGTATCTGGATGAACAGGTGCTATTTCTGTAGGTGCAGTACTTCCCATGCCATAGTGCTGTGCAGCACGACAGGTCTTGTTGTTGCCATTATGATTCATGACACAGCTATAGAATGCTCTGTGGTTGACCTCATAATATGTGGCTAATTAGTTTCACAGTAGCTTTGTGTGGTTTTATATGTGTATCTGCATCTTACTGAGGCTGACCAGGGATCACCTCCACTCATGTGTGTTCACTCTTGCAACAGTTACTACCTTCTGTGGTACAGTTTAAGGCAGGGTACAACCAGTTTGCCTTCTTGTTTGTGTTTGGTTGAATCTTGGTTCTGTTTCAATGGCACAATCACTGCACTTATGTGAATGCTTAAGGTTCATTTGTATAGGATTCAGCATTTGCACATGCATTGTCCATCTGCATGGGTGCCATGACAGTCACCACTTTGCTCCTAAGAAGCATAACACTGGCTTGGGAGACTGACTATGTGTAGCATACTGTTAGCCCTGTTTGTGTGGCTATGGTGATCCAGGTCATTGGAGTTGATGAAATCCAACATGCATTGAGCGCAGGTGTTGGTACATGAGGAGTCTTCCCAGTTCATAATGGAATAGTTGAGAGTAGCCATTATTATGGTTTTCTTTCTCAAACCTAATCTTCCCCATTACAGCACAATATGACAGTTGGGAATTCTGCTGCATGGTGGGTGATCTGTCACAAGGTGCAATTTGGATTCCACTTTGGCATAAAGGTAGTTGCTTAGCATAATGCATCTGAAGTTATGCAAGTGCAACTAGTGTGGGGGTCTACATATCCTTCAGGAATATGGACACACCTGTGCCTGTGTGTTCCATAAAGAATAATGGGCAAGAGGTGAGGTATGTGTTAAACACGGTCATGCAGGTGTGCTCTCCGGAGCATTGAACCATGTCTCATTCACTGCACAGATATGTTCTCCATGTTAAGAACTGATGTAAGTGAGTCCATATTATGTTTCTGAAATGTATCATTGAGTAGCGAAACCCGCAGTTTATTGCTTGGCTGTCCCTGTTACAGAAATGGACTTTCACTTGAACTGTGCATGATGAAGGCACTATAGGGGAAGCATGAGCCCTAGCCAGTATTCAGATTCCCAGGGGTGACAGGTGTAGGCCCTGTCTGGCAAAGCATCATGGTCTGTCAACCATGTTATCCCAGGCAGAGAGATACTGGATACCCTTTGAATTGCACCACTACATTAGACAATTGTGGAATTCAATCCTTTTGTTCCTGTACTGCAGTATCATTCTAGCCAATGGCAGAATGCTACCCAGGCCTTGGGACATACCTGCATGGGCTACAAGACCTGACAGTTCCTACATGTGTGTTTCCATGTAGTCCCAGCTACTGCATCACAGGTCCTGCACAACAACATGGAATATTCCAGGGCCATGTGTATAGTTCAAAAGGTGGTCTGAGTGTATGGGTATGTGGCTAATCATGGCAAACAGGCAGCTGACAGTATGTTTGCCCTCGTATAGCTTGGTGTGTAACATAGTGCTAGGGTTCTCATTCACAAATGAGTACTGTTGGCCATGTTTCTGGCCACGTGTTCTCAGGTGTGGCACAATTATGCAAATTATGTGATACAGTTTATTTTGTTGTCTATTTCAGCTTGGGAGGTCACTTGTTTGACCAGATACTTAGAAGCCTCTGTGAATGTGTGTGATTTCTGGTAGTATGTGTGGGTGTCCTTACTGTGTTCTGATAAGGGTATGTGTCGGTTGTGATGATGAGATGCATGTATTAACCTATACTTCATGACTGTACAGTCTAGTCGTGGCTGTAGACAGGACTGCCTTCCAGCTTACTCCTGTAGCTGCATCCCAGACAATGTGTGGGGTGTGGTGTTAGGTGGGTTTGGCAGTGTACATGGAATGGAGATTATATGCCCCCAGGATGGCCACATACACAAAGCTGACATTAGTAAACACCAGTAGCTGACTAGTGGACATGCCTGTATGAGCAGTCAGTACTACAAGCACCAAGTACTGTACTTAGTTTACGTATTGCCTATGAAGATGTTTTAGACAGTGATGCTCACAAGTAAATATTTGTGTTATGGACGTGACAACACTGGCTATTACAGAAACATAGTAGCTATCTTTAGCAGTAATCCTCCTCTGAGGAGCACATCACATCCTGATAGCTGATTACAGATGATGCAAGTGTCTACAGGTCTGTTTCCTTTTCTGGGTATATACTCACATATCCACCAGAACCATGAGCTTTGTTGGGCATAGACACCCACTCCCCAAACATAGTCATGTATCAATGGACTCTACTGCCACTATCAACATGATCAGGATATAATCAGATAGTGTAAGTCATCACCTATGAAGCAGCTATTACACATGGGCAGCAGTCTCCTACATCTTACACTCCTACTGCAGATGTTACACTGGAGTTAAAGATGATATGCCACCTGTTTCATTACCAGTACTGTGCACTACCTTACATACAGGCTGTTAGGCTGGCAATGAGAGGTTAGGCTACACAAACCTGGCAGTTCAACCAGTGTGTCTCTACTCTAAATATCCACTCTATGTAGGTTTGCACATAGTCATTTGGCCCAGCCCTGTAACAAGGGTCACTACACATTTGTATAACATGTACACATGCACAGCTGTTATTGCTTGCAAACGATACTAGAGAGGTGGATATTACATGTGTTATGTGCATGGATAGTTACCTAGCTCTTCCAGTTATCTTTGCTATCATGCTCCTAAACTGTCAGATGAATACAAGTCATATGTATCCTGTTATTGAGTATTGTAATTGCCAGTAGACATAACTAATGTTTGCATAACATAACAGAAATGCTATGTAAAATGGAATACAGATCTGCCTAAAATACTGTACATTACACAGTTATTGGCACAATATCCCACAATGCAACCATATTTGCACAGTAAGCCCACCTTTGACATGTTCATCTTACTTATACACCCATACATATGTCTACTGTTACAATATATCGACATATAGTATCCCCTGTTATAGCACATACTTGTTGGACCAACCCTGACACTGACAGTGGCTGGAAGCAAATTGGTGAGTTCCAAGCCCATATATATCATCCCTTGTGGTGTATGAGGAGTTTGCCTTGAGACCTACAGCAGTATACACATAGAATACTACAAGCATTACTACTACTCAACAATACATCGCTACAAGATAGCTATTTCCACTATATGCATTGATTACACTGTAATTCTTACAGAACAGGTACTACATACACAGACAAACTAAACATTATACATACCTTCTTAGTAATTGGAGGTGTTACTGACTGGTAAATAATTCGTTTTCGGTTTGTATTTCAGTATTTTGTACTGTTCTACAGGTAGATACAGATGGTTTGAATGTGTGACAAGGCATCCTTTTATAGTTAGAGATCAGTAACATGTGCTATCTTGATAACCAGTTGGTGTTCCTAAGTAGTTAATTACATGCACATCAGCTGTGCAGCTACTGCCTTAGCCAATACCATGGCAACGATGGAGTATAACTGAGTACTCCACTTGGCTGTTGTCCCTTTCCCTTACTTGTGAGGAAGACAGCCTGGAAGTGTTGTTTGAAATCTATTGCAACAGCTGTATGGAGACAAACACTAATATATTGTGTGCAATGCCTAGAGGAGTTGGTCTAAATGTGAGTACGGTTGTTATATTTCTGAACTTTGCTACTTGTGCAAGGTTTGTCTGTACCTAATACTTCTGCATATGTTTCAGTCTGGCCAGGATGTTTGACCAGCTCAAGGCTGCATAGCTATACATATAATGTTAGGGGGTTTGCAGTGTGCTTACCAGACATCTTTAGTTTGGTGTTAGTGTGTATCCTACTGTGCTGATAATCAGTAATTGGTAACAATTCATGGTATAATTACTTTTCAACACTCTGAAACGGGATTAGTTCAAACAAACCATGTAACATCAGCAGCTGTTCCATTGTATAACAGCAATTATTTCACATAGGGCCATGTTAGTGTGTCTGGGTCCAGGTATGTTAAGGTTTCAGCAGATGTCGTACAGTGGGTGAATAATTGGTTATGTTATGACAGTATATATTGATGTAATTAGCTTAGGTGTGGGGGAGATGTTGGTGGGAGCACATAGCAGATGCAGGTGTGTAGGAACTGCTTTTATACATCTTCTATATGTGTGTGGGAGTTCTTTCCCTATGTAAACACCTATCCCTTAGTGCACTAATACTATGGTAATTGCAGGCTGATTCATTAAGGCACTGTTAAATGCTTCCTGTATAGCATGCAAGTACTGTTAGTCCTTGAATCCTTTTGGCAATACATTGGAATGTAATAACATTTTGCTAAATGAAAGCTGTCTGTGTATTTCTCTCATGGATATTTACAGTCATTGTAGTTATGTTGGTGACTGTGTCCATAGAACAAATTTGTAATAGTGTATTGGCATATACTCTTCATATGTTATGTTCATATTGTTTGGGGGGGCAGAATGTGTGATTGCTATGGGCCATGTTATACTCAGATATGAACACTTCACATGCTGTATACACACATGTATGTATGCATCTGTGTGTGTGTGTGTGTGTATATATATATATATATATATATATATATATATATATATATATATATATATATATATATATATATATATATATACATATACATATACATATATGTATCTAGATATATGTATATGTATATGAATATAGATATAATATATAATATATATTATTGTATATGTTTATCTATACCTCCATAGATGTGTAGATGTTTTTAACCTATCTATATATATACATATATATATGTATATCTCTATATATCGACATGTATCTATGTATATCTCTCTCTCTCTATTTATATGTGTGTGTATATATACACATATATATATATATATATATATATATATATATATATATATATATATATATATATTTATGAGCATACACCTTTCATTGGGTACATGGCCGTTTGTCCTATTTCCACACAATCCTCCCTTTTGTGTTTTAACCTGTCTGAATACACAACTGACATAGCTATATCTCAGGCACCTTAGTGGTAGGTTACTCTGAGGATGATGTACATGGTTGTGGGTTCTAATCCTGGAAGGGGTTATTATTTTACCCCTCAGAGTAGGCACTGGTAGAAAAAGTGTGAATAACGCATATTTAAGCGGTTTTAAGCAGGTTTGCCCGTAGTCTGCGCGACGTTAAGCAAAGGTTAAACCCGTGAAGCGCTTATCCATTTACCCATGTTTAAGTGTTGCTTACCATCACGCAAACCCACTTACAACTGATTAAAAGTGCTTTAATCCACCTGCATCCAACAGCCCTTATCCTAGCCCTCAAAATAACTTAACAGCCTTTGCATGTCTTGAACCCGGGACCATGAACACCACAGTCACTGACTTTACCACTAAGGCATCTGAGATATGTACAAATGTTATGGTGTTTAGAATATACAATTTACTACAGGCATTCCTCACTACTTAAAACAAACGTGACAGTCAGTTGGTGTACATATGTCTGATAGATGTTAATGTTCATATGTTTGTGAAATTAGGTGTTGCAATGTGACATGACAGGGTGTATTATGAATGAGTAAGGTTCTTGCTTTGTGTCCTTTTTATATTGTCACCATACTCCATGTATACCCCTCCAGTTCACTTATTGAACATCCAACCCAGGCTCTCCTTGATACATGATTTCATTACCCATCATTCCTCCCCATCCCAATCTCCACATGCACAACAACCATCCCTTCTATGGTGAATTAGGTTAATATTAATAGTTATAATACCAGAACTGCATGTGTTTTGTGTACACTTCAATTCCTTTGGAGTGCTTCTGTGTCACAAATTGTGTTCATAGATGTTTATATATATATGGCTATAGGTGTAACTGTATATATATATATATATATATATATATATATATATATATATATATATATATATATATATATTTATATCTATATGCAGCCATCACCGACATGTATATATATATATATATATATATATATATATATATATATATATATATATATATATATATATTAATTTGTAACAGTTATACATATGTAGATTTGTATATGTTGATTCACAAACTACAGTACATTACAATGTACTGTACATATGTACACAAAGTGACTGTCCCATTTGTGGTCAGTACTGTGGAATGCCTATAGTATAAGGTGTAGTCAAAAGACCATGAAACATATATACACCTCAGATGGCTTATTGGTAAGTCCCATGACTATAGTGGGCATGGTCCAGGGTTCAATACCTCTAGTGTTTTAAACTTGTTTTTTACTCCAGAATAAGGCTCATTTAAGCAGTTGTAAGCATGTTTAAAAGTGTTTGTGTGACATTAAAGCAGCAGTTAAACAAACTTTGTAACGTATAACCTGTGCACGCAAACACGGCCACATCCACTAACTACTCAGGATATATACATTTCAGTGAAGTAACATCTCACTATGTGCTTACATAACATTACATTCTCTGTTAAATTTGCTCTCCAGCACACATGGGTTTATATGGGTATTTCAAATGTTTATTATACTGATGAATACTATCTATATATTCAAGCTGTGGTTAAGGTATACTTTTTAAAATGATAAACATCCCTGACTTTATTAGGATCTGAACCTCGAATGCACAGATACTATGCAAATGCTGTAACCATTACACTATTGACATTAATGTTGCTTCTGCCTATTTCCTATTTAGATGATTTCTATGTGTAAGCTAGGCTAAGCAAAGGGTGGAGGCCCCCAAACTCACTGAGCTTCACTTACTCTTGAAATAAAAACATATAACAATTGAAATGAGAGACTATAAATAACATTCCTAACTACATTAGACATAGACCCTCACTGACACACTTCAAGGGAAACCTTGATGTGTGAATGGGTAACAGAATATACACCCCTGGGATCATGTGTCCCAGAACCATACAACCAGGGAGTGAGGGAGTCCCTCCAGTTTTATAGCTGCAAGACCTGTTGGGGAAATTGAATGGTGTTGAATTTTCACGTTAACATGCCCTCTTTAGATCACTAAGTGCCCCTATCACCCTCCACCACCACAGTCATCAACAGCTTCCAGCAACTCTGCCTGGAATCACTTCATTGGCTATGCTTGACAGTGGCTCAGTTACTTCATCAATGATGCGGAGAATGCCAACACACTGTAGCTATGCTTTTAATTGCCCTTGGGCAGATAGCCTACTACCTATCTGTGAACCTCTAAAGTGCAGGCCATCACAGCCATTATATGTGAATAAAAAGAGCTTTCAGATCACAATATACAGTGAAAAATCACAATGTAGTCAGGAAACAGTTAAGTACAGCAAGAACATACAGAACACTGATACTTAATCACTCCAAAAGCCTATCTTGGAAGCTAGAAGACTTGTATAAGTTTAAGGCTTTCTATTGCTTACCAGTAGGTTACCTACAGGAAAGATGAGAAACAAGCACAGATGGGAAACATGCATGCAACTGTACCATACCGCCCTATGTGTCAGACTTAGGCTTTGGAATACATGGCCAAGGCTATTGGTGCCCCCATGGTGCCTGTTTTAGGAGAGTCTCAAAAGTGAATCCCACCTCTGTAAACAGCACAATAGCAGAATCAATGAGGGTTATGCTACTCAACACCAGGGGTTGTGATCACAACATGCATGCACTCACAGCACTCCTCAGTATGGACAACGTCAACATCTGTGCAGTAACTGAGACCTGTTTTAAGGCTCCTGAGAGCACACCAGCACTACCAGACTACAACCCATACCACACATTTCGGCCACAGAACATGGACTGACACAGACATGGAGGGGGTGTATCCATATTCATCAGGTATACCTACACCTCCAGGTTAGTGGGGCAGCATGATACCTCTAAGATCATCCATGTGCAGCTAACATCAGCCACAACTGCAAAACAAACTGTGGCCTGCTACAGATCACCCTCCATGACCCAGGACCACCACTCCACCTACCTGGAGACAGTGGAAAACATGACAGTCCTACCGCACACCCTGATATTGGTCAATGTCAACTACCCTACCATTAACTGGGAAACTTACTCAAGTACTCACTTTCAGGCCCAGCACTACCTGGAATTTATCACCTCATATGCCCTGTATCAGATGGTAAACTCCCTAACGAGGGGTGGAAACATACTAGAAGTGGTAATCACCAACATGAGCAACAGGTGCACCACAGCAGAGGTAAACCGGTCACTGGTTAGATCTGACCATGAACTATTCACTGTTTCCACACCCAGCCATCTCCCCCACCCATGGAAACCAGAGTGTATACCTTTCCTACAGCTAAATTCACACTACTAGAGACAGGGGTGGGGTGTTTTGCAGCCCCCTCGCTAAGGGAAAACACTGCTTAAGATATAGACAGATTTTCAAATGCACTCTATAAGCACCTACAAGGATGTATGGATCGTGCCATCACTGGTAAACCAAGACTCACTCCTCTTAGACAAGGACACTAGTCTGGTGGACCCCTGCAATAAACAGGCTATACAACAGAAGTAGGACAGTGTTCCAGAAAAAACAGCAAATCCCAAGAAGGGCAGACATCCATGACCAGTATTAGTAAGAAACGTAGGTCCCTGGTGAAATCATCCAAGGCTAACATCAACAGGAAAATAGGCAAGGATTCGAAAGATAACCACATAGCCTTCTTTGGCTATGTCAAGGATCTAAGTGGTAACACACAGATTTGCACTGTGCCGGTGAAATATAGCACAAAATATACTGACCCTACTGATATCCTCAACATCCTTGCAGATACATTCAGTGCAAACTTCACCCCCTAAAGAGCCCACAACAATACCTGAAAAGTACAGTATCCCAGACATCAGAGACACACAGGTGGAAATGGCCCTCTCTAACAGCAAAACACAGCATCGCTGGAGGCAGATGGTGTCCCAGACTGCATCTTGCATACACTACAAGACAACCTGACCCCCCACCTAATTAAGCTTTTCAACCTCAGCCTTTCCACAGGCTACATGCCCATACAATGGCACGTGGCAATGATTATTCCACTCCACCAAGGTGGAATCACAACTGACCATGGTAACTACCACCCCATATGCCTGACTAGCCTGGTCTGCAGTGGTATGGAGCGCATCCTCATGGCACTCATTAACAAAGACATTGGTAACTTCCAAACATGTGACCCAACTCAGCTCAGCTTGGTTGAGTGCAGTTCATGCCTACTGAACCTGTTTGACATCTTACAGACAGTCACCAAGACATTAGATGATGGGACAGGTGATTCACACATACTAAATGGACCTTGCCAAGGTTTTTGACACCATTTCCCACTCAAGTATTATTGATAAACTCACCAGCCTGTACATACACCCATACATCACAGGTTGGTTGCCAACGGGCTTACACACAGAGCCCACATGGTACGACTAGTGGTCTCCAGGTCCAACTCTTAACCAGTCATGACTGGTGTCTCATAGAACTCAGTCTTGGGAGCCCTACTGTTTGGTATATACTTCTCAGAGGTACAGGCAAACGCAAGTGGTCTACAGCAGACCATGTTTGGCAATGACTGCAATCTGGGAGCCATAATTGACAGTCCAGCTGACACAGACATCCTTCAAGGGGCCTCACAGAGTCCGACACAGGGTGTCAAAGTCATGGCCTCCAGCTAAGTGCCACAAACTGCATGGTCATTCCACTGTGAAATATTAAGCACCCACATATTAACACATAAGTGGCAGCCACTTTAATACAGACAAAGTAATAGGGTATCTGGGGACTAAGGTAGATAGTGATCTCTCCTTTGACAATCATATCCCCAAAGTAGTTAAGACATCCTTCTATGTAGGCCATCTGATTACTAAAGGGTTCCCTTCTAGATATGCTGAGGTTATAATGCCTCTTTACTCATCACTCATCAGTCCCATCATAGAGTATAATAACCATTTGGGATGTACCTCAGAAGACACTTCCAACAGCTGGAAGGTCCACCAATGTACCTCGCAAAGAGGATTACTGGCCTCAAACATATGTCCTATGCAGCCAGACTGAATAAACTCCTGCTTTACTCAGTGGCATCTCATTTACTCAGAGATATCTGCTGGCCAACAAAGCCATGTCAAACTCAGGCTTAATGGATATGCTCCACCTATGGGAATCCATGTTACAGTGAGCCACACGCTGTAGTGAGCTGAACCTTGCCACAACAATGACTGGAAGATGCTGGAGGGATGGATACCTGTCACAGAAACTTCCCATACTTTGGAACAACATCCGTAATTACATTATACAGAGCCCCTCACTAACACTCAAGAGAAACTTTGAAGAGTGGATGGGGAACATTAGATACACCCCAGGGATCCCACCATTGGCTCTGCTCCACAGAGGGACAGTTGATTAATCAATTGGGTGGCAAAAGCTGACACATTTTGGCTAGGCTTATGAATGCCCTCAGGCAGTTGGCCAAGTACCTACCTATGTATATATGAACCTATACATACAGTATCAGCACATGCTGTTAGCTTAATTTACTCTTCAGGTGTTGACTTACCTTGTGCCAATAGCAGTTGTGTGTGCAATAGTTGAGGGCTGCCTATATTGGGTGCACACAGTAGACTGCCTATACATGACAATTTACAGGTAGTCTTGTGTGTGTGCCATCCATTTTTACTGTGTGTGCAGGTGGAGAAAGGTGTCAGTCCCTAGGTGCCTACACTGTCAGTGTGCTTGCTATACGTTCCTTCCTTGCCAAGGCATGGACATACTGGGCACGCCTCCGTCTGCCTACTGGGGCTGGCTCAGGGTGTTCGTGGTCTGAGTGTCTCTGTACCTGTGGGGCCCTTGGCAATGGTGGTGGGCTGTGAGGGCCTTCACCATTCTGTCCCTGCTACAGCTGTTTCCGCAGGATCATATTGTGTAACATGGCACATACTATGAAGATGTGGGCACATGTGCCTGGAGAGTACTGCAAGGCTCCACCAGATATGTCCAAGCAACAGAACCGTGATTTAAGTATCCCAAACACACACTCTATGATGATTCTGGTTTGTGTGTGTGCCTCATTATGGTGTTCCTGCAAGGGTGTGTGTGTATTTCTGATGGGAGTCATCATCCACGGTTCCAGTGCATAGCCAGCATCCCCCACCAGGTGGCCATATGGGATGTCCCCCTGGCAAATACCTGATATAGCTGTGAGGCATGCCAGATGTGGGAGTCGTGATAGCTTCCAGGGCTGCCAGCACACACATCCATGATAATGCCCTGGGCATTGCACACGACCTGGCAGTTGATGGAGGGGCATCCTTTGTGGTTTATGTAGCGCCTACCCTGCTCACCGGGTGGTGACTTGATGTGTATGTACGTGCAGTCTATTGCACCCAGTACCTCCGGGAATTCTGTCACATGGTGGAAGAGACGCATATTGCTGGCCAACTCCTCCTGCATTCGAGGGAAGTATATGTGCTCATTGGCATGTGGTAACATGGCATCCAGGAACTGGTGAAGTACCCTGGATGCTGATGCCTGTCAGATCCCCATGATATCCCCAGTTGGTCTTTGAAAGGTACCTGTAGATAGTATTCTCAGGCTTACACATACCTTCGTATCCACTGGAATGTGTTCCCCTCTGTTTGTTCTGGCTCTGAGGCGTGGCTGGCACAGCTCCACAAGTTGCTGTAGGGTGTCCCTGTCCACCCTGTAATGCTCTACTATCTCCAGATCATGTAGCCCCTGGTAGGTTACCCTGGGTCTATACACTCCCCTCCTCCTCCTCTGGTGCCTGAGGTGGTTGTGTGCATCATCCTCCACACCACCTTCAGTCTCCAACACATGCTGGTGGATCAAAGCTATAGCAGCCCCTAACATGCACATACTAAAAGTTCCACATCTGTATACACCAATGGTGCAGAGTGTATAGGAATACACAAGTGTGTGTGAGGTGCTTTCACACTTTATACTATTGTGCTATGGATGCTGCTGATGTCATTGGGTGTGTATGAGCTATTCCAGCTGCAGGGTATCTTGATTATGGGTTTTACAACGAGTACTGCAAGTGTGGGGCCTTTACTGTGGTGTTATGCATGCCTGCCTTGATTGATCTGTTGCCCTTTAATTCACTTTTAAACCTGGATCCCCTCCCATTATCAAGCATGCATCCACCTGCCATCTTTCTTGTTTTGTACTTTCCCTACATAGTCATGCATTGCAAAATGTGTCTTGTAGCTGATATACTGCAAATCTGCTTTGTTCTGCTGTGACACTTTACTGTTTTCTTTGCAGAACAGCCCCTCCCCTTCCCTGTTCTGCAGGTAACTGCTTGCAGCCTTGTTAGCTGTTGTCAATGGCCCACTGTAGGTTTCTAGGTGGTAATTAGTCATGTGTACTCCAGTTTCCTTGCTGCAACATTTCCTGTTTACCGGGTTTAAGCATGTTTTCATCTCCATTCACATGCATTCTCGGTTACCTTGTGTACTCTCAGCTAAGCAAAGCTATAGCCAGTTCAACACACCCCTATCCTGCAGCTTTGCTTAGCTACAGGCAAACCGGTTTAGCAATGCTCCAATGTGCTTACAGCCATGGCGACACACCCCTCTCTTGATGTCGTCTTTATCTCAAAGGCTCACCTCAGTGTTATAATGCTGTACTGTGAGGTGCATCCTTACACCAGCGGAGAATCTGTGATTCACTATTACTCCTCTCATTTGCACGGCATTGCCTACTAATTCCTAGCTACCGCGCATAACACTGTCACAGCCCCTTAGCAGCCCTTGCGCCATGGTGTGGTGTAGCATGCTTGCCACTGACTATTATGGGGAAATCATATGTGTTACACTGCAGTTTTATTCTATATTTTTCTATTTTCCTTGCAATCCCCTTTGCGTGCCTCTGCCCTGCGCTTCCACGTCGTGATAGTGCAGATATAAATATTAAATGTTAATTTTATATTTTGTACATTTTTATTTTATGCCAATGGCTATATATTTAGCCATTGGCATATATTAACAATATAATACATGTGTTTGATCATGGCTCCGATTTTATGTTTGCAAAAATGTAAACCGTTTTTTACGGTTTACATTTCTACATGCTTACACTACGCCTGCACCACTTCCTGGATCTCTGCATACCTTCATTTGCATGCTACACTGCTGCACATGTGGTAATTAGCATACAGGGCCCAGGAGCTGTGCGGGCGTAGCTTACACAGGTAGTGCACATGGGAACAGCTCGTACCTGGATCGCTTGGTGACCATATTTGGTGTTGGAACACCGACGCTACGCCTGCACCTGGCGCAAGCTTCATGAATCCTGGGGAGTGTTTATGCTCTCCCTGTGGAAAGTACATGGACCTTAACACCGCTGTTAATGTAAAATGTATTCCATCATTAGAGCACCTTAACATTACTGTTTTTATGTGTGAGTTTCACATATGTGCCATGAAGTAGTTTGAACAGAATTGTACTTCTCCATGTACAGATGATAATGACTTTTCAGCGACTATTTTAGGACACACCGTCATAGTTCCCGCAGGTGTGAGTGGTGTAGACTTCAATGACATTCCAGTGGTGCTGTCAGCTAAGCATGCTGGTTGGTACATTTTTTAAATGTTATTCTTATTCTATAAGCATTAAAAAGTTTAGAAAGATAAGAGAAAAAAAAATAAACTATAATAACCAGCATTAGTGAGTTAATGTGAGTGAAAGACGACTGCACACATCAAGCAAGGGGACTATCACCCTCCTGCACCCCCTGCTAAACACAATTTTAAGTGCCACTGTCTTGTACTCCTGGAGGGGGGGTGATGGCAGAAACCCCTGGTGAACATTAAGCTATTGTTTTAATGTCTCATCTTCCTTAAAAAAAATTGCTTATCACATTCATTTCTTTAAAAATAAGATTAAAAGGTATAAAAGTATAATTTCAGCCCCGGGGCTTGTTGCTGTGAATCCTGGTGTGTTCTAATATAAACAATCACCAACTTTTCCTGAAGTTAAAATCAAAATTTGCATTTGTCAGCAATATATTATTGTTTTCAAAAGTTGGACACAAAGACTTATGCTGTTTCTCAGCTATGCCTTTGAAATGATGAGTGCCATTTATATATAGATATATATATATATATATATATATATATATATATATATTTACTGCCAAAAATCAGAATGTCATGCACAAAACTTAAATGGATAGGATAATCGAACACACTTATGCGAATGCAGTAGTGCATTCTCATGTGTATTCGACTATCTGCACGGAGATCGCAGTGCAGTGGGGACTGGAAATTCATCCATATCCCCACTGTAGTGCAATCTTGGAGTTAAAATATATCAGTAGCGAGGGGTGTGGGGGCGCATCCCCCCACAGAGGGGGGCTTGCCCCCCTACAAAAACGTGATATGTCATATAGGAGTCTGATTTACATCAGCTCCTATAAGGCTATCACGTAATGGTTTCGGTAACAATGTCGACTCTAATGTTATCAATCATTTGGATTGACATTGGGGGCAGTTGGAATGTTTTTGTTCGGGTTTACTTTTCGTTGTTTCGAACGGCTAATGTTTTGCCATTCGAACAAACAATATATCCTGCTTTTTAAACAAACCCCAAAGTATGTTCACTGGTAATTTTACAGAGTTTCATCTTTTAATAATACTGCATATAATATTTCATGCTGTAATACAGAATCTTCAAGTTATACCAGGGACAAGAAATCTGACTGAACAACCATCACCATAAAACAGACTTTTTGTTTAATTTTCCTTAATTTAATATGTTATTTCTTATATGACTGCAGTGTACAGTTTTAGCATATTGTTTTAAAGAATGAAAAGCTTCAGTTAGAAGAGAAAAAAGCTGAGCCTCCTAGTGAGTCAAAGGATTTAGCTCTTTGTGTGTATTTGCATGATTCGTTGATCCCAGGAGTCCAGGAGAACAAAGCCAGGGCAAAAAGATTGGTCTAACAAAGTCTGTTTCAATACACCTGTAAGCAGATAACTAAAAACTTGCTTTCCCACCAGCACAGAATAAGACTGGCAAATGCAGGGGCCACTTTGGCACCCACAGCAACACCTGTTCTCTGCTGGTATATTTTCCCATTAAACTCAAAAAATATATATTTTTCAAAACCAAATCAAATAATACAATTATTTTATTAATTTCCAACTTATCAACATTCCCAGGCTCTTCTATATAGGATTTAACCAATGTTATCCCTTCTTGATGATCAGTACTGGTATATATTGATTTAATGTCCACCATGTCCACAGAAATTAATTGTATTATCACACATCTGATTTATTTGGATTGTAGTGATTGGATATTTTGGATACTTTAGTGCCTAAAAATCTATTTAAGGAGAAATGAATGGTTAAGTAAACATTTTCTGATGAAGTTCTGTTGAAATACAAATAAAGGAACAAAAGCGCTAATATATAGTTCGGTTCTGTTTGTCTGCTTACAGTCTTTAGGTTTTAGAACTGTTTACAGTCTTTAGGTTTTATAACTGTATCCAAACATTTTTTTAACTTTAGTGTTCTAGTCTGGGTATGGTTTAGTTATTTAGAAAAAAAAAATGATATTACAAACACATTAACTCAGAAACCCAGACAAGACATTTTAAACACTCTATAACAAGTAATGATAAGACATAAGATGAACCAAAACTGATTACAGATGAATTTAACCTGTACTCTTCTAGTCTTATTGCAGATTAATTTAACCACTGCTTTTCTAATTTTACTACTTCGTATTTGAGTTCTCTTTCAATCATCCAAGAAATAGTTATAATTATAGATGACAAATGTCCTACCACTTCCAATGGGGTCTATATTAGAACATCGAAGTTTCAAAACTTTGAATGTTCTAATATCGAACCCTATTACATGAAAGCTGAAAATATCGAAGCAACAGAAAACTGAATTTTTTCCTAGGGAAAGAATTTTGTTGTCTGTTTCTGTTGCTTCAGTATTTTCAGAGCTGTGGTGGAAAGTTACAGATCTGGTTCAGGTAAGTGTGCGATTGAGTGCGGGTTAGGGTAGTTAGGGTTAGGGTGCGGGTTAGGTATCTGTGAGATTGTGTGGACGTGAGGGTTAGGGCGGGTTAGGTGAGTTAGGGTTAGGGCATGGGTCAGGTAAGTGTGTGATTGTGTGGACGTGAGGGTTAAGGCGGGGTAGATGAGTTAGGGTTAGGGCATGGGTCAGGTAAGTGTGCGATAGCGACAGACCTTAGGGTTAGGGTTTGGGTTAAGGTAAGTGGATAGTTAGTGGTGTGTGTATAGTTTAGTGTAGGGTTAGGTGTAAGATTTTAGGTGTATGTGTGTGGATTGCTGTTTGTTTGGTGTGCTTGTGTTGTGTGTATGTGTTTTGGAACAGCAAATTTTTTCCCTAGGAAAAAATTCACTGTTCTGTATGTTCGATGTTTTCAGCTTTCGCGTAATAGGGTTCGATATTAGAATATTCGAAGTTTTGAAACTTCAATGTTCTAATATAGTCCCTTCTAATGCCCTTATTTCCAACTCCTTAAAAAACTGATTTCAAACTTTCACTGGCACCAGACAATATTGCAGTACTCTCAATTTTAAATATCCAAACATAATTAAGTCTTGTTTTATATACAATTTTTAACAAACTATTAACGAAAGGTGTTGTCCCTTAATCACTGAAAAAAAATCAAGTATTACACCATTTTTAAAGGGATAAATAAATTGAAATTCAAAACTATAGATCTATTAGTCTGATCTCACTTATGGGCAAATGCTTTGAAATATGGTCAATTCATCTTTTAATGTCCTCATATAATAAGCTTAAATTATATTCATATTATGTCAGTAAGGGTTCACTGCAAGAAGGTCTACCTTCACTAATTAGGTCAAATTCTAGGATCAATTGTTCAAGCATACGATACCATACCCCATTATTCAATAGAAAAATGTACAAATTGAATCCACATCTGATTAACTGGGTCAAAAACTGGTTTGTGGTCATTACACCTGCATCACTCTATCTGTACTTTTTTTTCTTCCTCAAGACTTATTTTGGGCCCGTTCCTATTTAACTTTCCTACAGGGAAATCATGCTGTATCAACAAATATACAGATGACTACAAGGATGGATTTGTGTTAGTCTCAAACTGTGATATGACTGTAATAAATGGTTATTTACATATTTCTTACTGGGCAAAAAGCGATGATGTATTTTGATAAACAAACAATATGATATTCCTTGGTTCTGGAACAAGCATATAAATACAGATATCATGGGATTACAATAAACAGTAACTTTTCATTTTTAAAGCATGTAAACAGCATTAGAATTGTAGCCCTAAGACACATGCAACAGTGAATACACTCGAACATCTACATTTATGGTAGGTACACAACTGTACTATGTTCATCGTGTTTCACTGTTGCAGTCATTACACTTGGGTTGAATCCCAAAGCTGAGGTTGGGTGGCTGGGTCTAAATAGAATTAGGAGAGGCTATAAGGCCCTGCAGAACTGCAGTGGCAAAGTCTGCTCTGGATTTAGAGTAGAGAGGTAAGTGGTAGTGCTTGGTAAAAGTGTGCACTGAACTCCAAGTTGCAGCCTCTAAAATGTCTTTGGTTGGTACTCCTCTGAGGAAGGCTGCTGAAGTGGCTGCTGCTCTGGTTGTGTGTGGCCTAATGCCCTTAGGCACTGATTTGCCATGTTGTGAATAGCAGAAATGAATGCAGTGGCCTATCCATTTTGAAATAGTCTGCTTTGAGATAGCCTTTCCTTGTGATCCTGCAGCATATGCTACTAAGAGTTGCTCAGTCTTTCTGAAAGCTTTAGTTCTGTCCAAGTAGAAGCGTAGCTGTCTGTATGTCCAAAGAATGCAGGAGTCTCTCACCCTTATTCTGTGGGTTTGGATAAAAGATAGGCAAATGAATGGTTTGGTTAAGGGCCACACTGGACATTACCTTAGGCATAAATGTCGGGTTCATCCTTAGAGAAACCCTGTCTGGATGGAAAGTGATAAAAGGTTCCACAGCCATGAGTGCCTGTAACTCTGAGACTCATCTTGCAGAGGTTATTGCTAGGAGCAGAGCTGTTTTCCAAGATAAGAACTTTATTTCAGCTGTATTGGCTGGCTCAAAAGGCGGCAGTGTGAGTTTTTCCAAGACATAATTGAGGTCCCATGCAGGTATTGGTGCTCTCCTTGGAGGTCTTATGTTTTTGGCCCCTCTGAGGTACTGTCTTAGCAATGGATGTGAAAAAATTGGTGGTTCCGTATTGTAATGAGCTGAAATGGCAGAGGCATGGATTTTAATTGATGAAAAGGATAGGCCTTTGTCCAGCATCTCAGTTAGGTATTGTAAAATCTGAGGAATATTTGGTACAAACATGTCACTTTCTTGTGCCTGGTTCCAAGCACAGAATCTTTGACATTTTTCTGCATAAGATTTTCTGGTACTGAGCCTCCTGGCCTCCAAAATAGCATCCATCACTGCTTTAGAGAGAGGTGTGTTCTGAATGGCTACATTATCCGCCATGCTACCAGATTTAGGGTTCTGAGTTGGCTGTGCAGGATCTGATTGTTTCGTTGGGTCAGTAAATGAGGAAATAGAGGCAATGTCCAGGCTGGGCCTTGAGACAAGCTCTTTAGGATTGGGTACCAGTGCTGGCGGGGCCAGTCTGGAGCAATCAGAATCATTTTTGGCATCTCTTGTCTGACCTTTAGGAGTACCTTGGGGAGGAGAGGCAGAGGAGGAAAGGCATATACTGTTAGGGTTTTCCAGCTGAATGACAGAGCATCCACTTTCCATGCTTGCTCGTGATAAGTCCTTGTGCAGAATCTCTGTAGTTGGCAGTTGTGAGGGGAGGCAAATAGATCTATGTCTGGGCATCCCCATTTCTTCATTATCATGCTGAAGACTTGTGGATCCAGTTTCCACTCATGGGGATCCGTGAGGCTTCTGCTTAGTTCGTTTGCCAGAGCATTTTTCTTTCCTGGCAGGAATTATGCTTGCAGGTGTACTTGATAAGTCAATGCTGTCTCCCACAATGTCATGGCTTGTCTGCAGAGGGGGTAGGAATGAGTGCCTCCCTGTTTGTTTATGTACCACATGACTGTAGTATTGTCCGTCCTTATCAGTAGTTGTCCTGGATGGAGTAGATCCTTGAAAGCTGTCAGGGCATTCTGAACAGCTAGCATCTCTTTTTGATTGATATGAAGATGCCTTTGGCTTGTGGGCCATGTGCCCTGAATACATTTTCCTGCCATGTGGGCCCCCCCAAGCATAATCTGAAGCATCTGTTGTTATTGACTGCCTGGATGTGGGAAGGGTGAATGGCTGTCCCTTGTTGTGGTGACAGGCCTGTGCCCACCATCGAAACTCCTGTTGCAGGCAAGGAATGAGGGTAATTAATGTTTCCAGGCTGTGACAATGTTGAGTCCAAACACTATTTAGATACCATTGTAGTTTCCTCATATGCAGTCTGGCATATGGAATTAGCAGAATGCAGGATGCCATGAAGCCCAAAGCCTGCAGATTTTTTCTTGCAGATAACTGGGTGTTTGTTGCCAACATTTTGAAGTAAGAAGTCAGTTGCCTTTGTTTGTCTGGCGTGAGATAAGCCATCTGGGCAGTTGTATTTAAGCTTGCACCCAGGAATATTATCTCTTGAGAGGGTACTAGTTTTGATTTCTTTTCGTTTACTGTGTACCCTAGGCAAATTAGTAATCTTTTTACAAACGCCAGATGCTTTAGTAGAATGTCCTTGTTCTCTGCTTGAATAAGGTAATCGTCCAAGTAAGGATATATTTGAATTCCTCTTTGTCTGCAAAATGCAATTACTGGTGCCAGGCATTTTGTGAAGACCCTGGGCGCAGTAGATAAGCCAAAGGGCAGTGCAGAGAATTGGTAGTGCATTGAGCCAGCTATGAATCTGAGGTATCTTCTGCAAGATTGTCTGATTGGAATATGCAGGTATGCCTCTTTTAGGTCCAAAGTTACAAGACAAGCCTTCTTGCCCAGCATGCGCAGAAGCTGCTGCAGAGTCAACATTTTGAATTTTGGAATGTCCAGAAATGTATTTAGAATAGACAGGTCCAGTATTGGTCTGCAGGCTTTGTCTTTTCTGGGTACCAAGAAAAGTCTTGAGTAAAATCCTTGTCCCTGCTCTTGCTGTGGTACTTGCTGAATGGCCCTCATGTCCATGAGGGATGAAACTTGCTTTTGTGCTTCTGCCCATTGATTGTGTGGCAGGTCTGGCATACCTTTTGCCCTTGGTAGGGTGTGAAAGTGGAACCTGTAGCCCTGGGACACTATATTCAAGACCCATTGGTCCTGGGTGATCATGTGCCAATTTTGAGAAAAAAGTGTTAGTTTTCCCCCTAAGGGGGCTGCCAAAAGATAAGTGATTGGTGCTGGCAGAGGAAAGTCATTGGGACTGTTTCCTATATGGCTGTGATTTGTCTTCTCCACTTTTGGAGGTAGAAGCGCCCCACTGTTTAGGCCTGTATGAGCCCTGGGGCTGGGATCTGCCTCTGGGGCATCTGTATCTGCCTCTTTGTGGCCTGTCTGACACTGGAAAGGACCAATTCTTTGTAGGCCAGTTCCTGCTAAATCTGGGTGGCTGTACCTGTAAGAAATCCTTTACTGTTTGCTTTAGATTTCGCTTTGTCCTCCATTTTCTTCAACACCTCCTCTGCTTTAACACCAAATAAGGTATCGTGCTGTAATGGAGCATCTAATAATTTTGCTTTAACATGATCAGGCAGATTCTGTTCCTTTAACCAAGCATGCCTGCTAATGACAGAACCCGTAACTGCAGCCCTGCAAGAGGCCTCCAGAGAATCAAAAACCACATTGCAATATATGCTTTCCTACTTGTTCAGTTGCATGCAATAAATCCTGCATTTCCTTATTTTCTGCACAATCAGAATTTGTCAACATTTTCTGTTTTAGCAGTGACATTAAGTATTGCTGACATTTAAGCATATGAAATTGACAATTTAAAGCCCTCACAGCCAAAGTAGCAGAAGTGTAAACCTTTTTTTCCCCATCTGTCTAGTGCCCTTGAATCTCTATCAGAGGGGATAAGGTTTTTTGCAGTAGAAGCCTTGACCCCTTTGGGACCCTGAGAAATATTTTCTGGGTCAGCAGCAGGGTTTTTATAAAGAAATTTACGTAACTCTGGAACCCTGTAGTATCTGTCTGGTATAACAGGGGCAGGGGGTAAGGAGTCAGGAGAAAGTCCGGACTCTGAAAATACATCACCTACAATGTCTAACACAGGAGGAATACCAAAGGCCTGTGCTGAGGTAGTAAAAGAAAATCTCTAAGCCATTTCTTAGATTCTGAGTAGTCTTGGCTCTCCCAGTGGAAGTGCTCCCTCATGGTATGCAGGGTTTCCCCAAAAGAATAATCCTCAGGCGGTGAGGCTGAAGGGATAGATTCTTCAGCATCAAAATCCTCGTAAGGAGGAAGAGAGTATTCCTGTTCAGAAGAGGAGTCAGAGGAAATGGAAACCTGATCTGAAGATTCATATTCTGTCTCTTGCCTAGGCCTCTTGTCAGGAGGGGATGGGAACCTCTGATCAAGGTAATTAGGTCTTCGGACATTTTGAACATCTGTTTTTTAGGCATGGTAGTCTGTCCAGGAGAATGCTGTACTTGTTTCTTTGTCTTTAGAGCTGCTTTAGTCTTTGCTTTGGAAGCTGAAGTAGGCTTTACATATAAATGTGTAGGTCTGAAAACACCCTCAGAAGCCGATGCCTGCTCAGCGGCTCCAGACCCATCTGAGGGAATAGTTTCCGAGTGTCCCATACCTTGAGTATCCAGAGGCCTAGCTGGCTCCACGTGGGAGTTGTCAGTGGCCTGTGGCTCTGAGGTAGTGGGCACCAGGGGCTGCGAAAGCGCCTCACTGAGAACCGGCGAACCAGCGACTGGCTTAGCGGAAGCCTCGTCATCGGTTTTGGACCTCGGATGCCTGTCCTTTTCTTTTTCCTTGCGCTTTTTATAAACTCCGGTCGTCGGTTGTTCCAACGGCATTATATAATTGAATCTTTGGCCAAAGTAATGAAAGGCAAAATCGTACTGACGCTTAATAGTGCGTTGGTTAAATCTAGCACAAAACCGACAGCTAGCAACGTTGTGATCAGGGCCTAGGAAAGGAATACAATAAGAATGAAAATCCTTATGAGGTATTTGCTTCCCACAAGAAATACAATTGTTAACTTTTTCTGACATCGGACTGGAGCAAGAAAAAAGTTTCCCCAATGGGGTACTTAGCTTTAATAAGACTTCGGATGTGAAATTCGAATTTGAAAATCTCAGGAGTCGGCCAACTGGCACTTGCGAACTGCTTTTGCTTCAGGCACCGCGCGGCAAGAAAGACTGAAGAAAATGGTGTCGGCTGCATCTTTTATACCCCTGGTGCACTGACGTCAGGGAAGAGGTGACAGCAACCGACGC
This sequence comes from Protopterus annectens, assembly GCF_019279795.1. Lineage (NCBI taxonomy): Eukaryota > Metazoa > Chordata > Ceratodontiformes > Protopteridae > Protopterus > Protopterus annectens. The sequence goes on from NC_056743.1 coordinate 36,975,646, forward strand.
CAGACCTAGATTATGGAATTCAGGCCGACTGCGGGTTGCCTGCCAGCAGGATAACCCAAGTGTAATGACTGCAACAGTGAAATACGATGAACATCATTTAATGCTTTTCAAGAGAAATGTAACTGAACAGCCTCTGCCATAAAACAGATTGGTGTGTGGGAGTTAATTGACTTACCTTTATTATTTGTCTTGCTTGACTGTAGTATTTTAAATACAGTGCTTGATTATATTGTCTGTTTTAGTACAGTGTTTTCAAGTATTAAAAGGTGTGATTAACAGAAAGCAAAGTTGTCTCCACTGGCCTGTCCCATGATTTAGGGTAATTCACTCTGAACTGAGGGAGAAACAAAAGACAGGACTTCGAAAGAATGGGGGGAAATACCCCTGTTTTGAAGAGAGGTATATCTGTACAGCTTATGGCATTAAAACAGACCACAATGTGGGAAAGGTGAAATTCTTCATTTACATTCTTTACTGCTTGTGTGTTCTAACTGCAGCTTTTTCAATGCACTGCATTTATTTTTAATAATTTTAATTATTAAAAATTCTGGTTAAGAAGGGACAAAGCTGGTTGTCCTAATGAATTCTTGGATTTAGAAGCTAATTATTTGCATATTGAGGAAAAAAAATGGTACTTTTATTTAAAGGGCTGGAAAAAACTCCAAGTTTTTTAAACACCTTTATTAAATTTTCACTTAAAGTCCATGCACATATACAGATTAACAGAAAAAAAATACCTTAACATTTTTTCACATGTGCAGTCTTTCTCTATAGCAACTGTCATCCAGTCAAACATTATGCAAACTGCTCAATTCCTGCATTCCTTTAATCCTCACTCCTCCTCCTGAACATATGCTGTTCCCAAAAATTCCATTTATTTCTAGGTAATTTACTCCTTTACTTTTTTAAAGATCCCTCTTCCAATTATTTTCTCTCTTTTACAACATTCAGTACTTCAAATATGGATAGTTTAGATACTGATTTCCATTTTCTAGTAATTACTTTTTTAGCAGCCAAAACAATTAAACATAAAAATGCCTTACATTGTGTGGGCAATTCAGATCCTGTATCCCAGCTCAAAAGAATAATTTCCTTAGTTATAGCCATCCACCCCCCCCCCCACCCCCCACCCCCCACTATTTCTGACAAAGAACTCAATAGGGAACTTTTAAAATTTCCCATCTCATTACACTCCCAAAAAACATGTTCCTAGTTAACGCTATCTTTCCCATCACACCTCCAACATTTTCTATCTACCCGAGGAAAAATTCTTTGATGTCTGCTTTGAGCATAAACATACCTATGCAAATACTTCCAAGCAAAAATCCTAAGCCTTCTGGACTTTGTTGCATGCTTGCGAAACCATGAATATGTCCTCTCATTGTTCCCTTGTAAACTGCTTTTCCAGTCTGATTTCCAAAGTTTTCAATTCTCTGACTGATTCTTATAGTAATCATGCACTATTTTATATCCTCTACTGTTTATTCCTTTTTAACACCACCTTCTCTTCTAGAATAAACTAAAAAGTCTACAAGAACAGGTCTTTCACTTAGTACTCCCCTATCCCTTTCAAACATTCCAAGGTTTTGACAAGAAATCTGAGTGAACAGACAGACATAACACATATTGCTGTGTGGGAAACTTGAGTTTCTTGTTTACATTCTCTGGCTTGGCTGCTGTGCTCTAGTACAGCACTTTAAAGTAAAAAGCTCTGGCTAGGATTGGATGGCCTCTACAGAGTCATGGAGTCTAAAAGATAATGACCTGTAAACTGACAGAGGAGCAAAACATCGGTATGTCTATTTACAGGCAATAAAAATATCCCAGGGTTTTGAAGAGAAATTGGACTAAGCAGTCTCAGCCATAAAACAGGCTGCTAGGTGGCAATGGTGAGTTTGTTTGGTTACATTCTTTATTGTGTGCATAGGGCTTGACTGCAGTGTTTTAGTGCAGTGCTTTAAAGAATTAAATGTTATGGTTAGGAGACAACAGAGTGCTGTTCCAACTTAGTTCTAATGGCACAGTAAATATGTACATGTGAAATGATGGAGAAGCAAAACAGGAATGCTTCCAAGGTTTACAAGAGAAATCTGACTAAACAGACTCTCTCATACAAAAGACAGCTATGAAGGAAAGGTGAGTGTCGTGCTTTATATTCCTTAGTGTGTATATTCTTTGCTACAGTGTTTTCATGCAGTTCTTTAAAATATTAAAAACTCTGGTTAAGAGAGAACAAGTTCTCTTTCCTACTAAGTACTTGAGTGTAGAATGTAATTACATGTACATAGATTGAGGGCCAAGGAGTCAGTATGTTTATTTAACAGGAAATAAAACATTCCAATGTTTTGAAGAAAAACTGGACTGAACAACCACTTCTATAAAACAAACTGCTGTGTGGAAAAGGTAAGTTTATTCGTTTATACTCCTTATGGTATGTCTTGACTGACTGCAGTATTTTTATTTAATATTTTATATCTTGCACTAATTACCCTTTTTAAAAGCATCATTTATTCTAGAGTTAACTAAAAAGTCTACCATAGCATGTCTTTCACTTAGGACTCTCCTATCCCTTTCAACAAGGTCTTTTAAATGACATTAAAACTGACAGTCCTAGAATTTAGAAGCTAATTCATTATGCAACAAGGAACAAAGACACCAGCATATCTATAAAACATTCCAATGTTTTGAAGAGAAATCCAACTGAACAGCACCTGCCATAAACCAGACTGCTGCATGGGAAAGGTGAGTTTCTTGGTTTACATTCCTTATTGTGTGTGTGACTTGATGAGTGTCTTAGTGCAGTGTGTGATGCCTGTGCACTGGCCCAGCAATCAGTGTGCCTCAATCCTCACAACTAACTCCAGTGAGGGGCATCTCATATAGGAGGAAAGGATAACAAATACACACAGTAAAGTGTAATTTCCCTTAAGAGCACACATAGATCACAGTCAGTCTGGGGCTGTTCAGCCTAGTGGGCAAGCTAAAACCACCAGCACCCTCTCTGTCCAACCAGTGCTTCGTGTCCCTGCCCACGTAGCTGACACACACATACACACACACACACACACACACACACACACACACACACACACACACACACACACTTTGAGAAGAGTTTATACAACCACGCAGACACTCCCGGGGAAGGCTGGCACAGGTTCTCCAGCTGTGACCCTTTTCTGCCCAGTCTAAAAGGTAGCACCACTTGCCACCACCCATGAATATTTATCAGCTACTCAAAGGCCCTTAAAATGGTGTCCAATTATTACATGGCTAAAGCTATTGGAGTGGCTTTGTACAATTTTACCAAAGGCATGCAGGTATTCTAAAGAGCTTAAATTATCTCTACAAAAACAGCCGCAGTTGAAAGGGTTTAAAAATATTTAATAACAAATAGTCAAAACACAAGACAATACTTTTTACTACACAGTGCTAGTCAAGAGTTCAGATATCACAGATAAATACTTAAAATAATTCCGTAGTACGGTTCTGACATCACAGAAAAACACTTAATCTAATCTTTCTAGTTTTAGCTATTTCTAAGAGAAAACACAAGTCTAAGATAAACTTACATATAGAGCAAGACAGTGCTGAGTTGGATGGTCAAGACAAAAATGCTTAATGCTCTCTGATTCTCTCTGTTTAAATTGATATTGCAGTCCTGATTCACATGACATCATTCTTCACACTTTCCTGGGGTTCCCAGGCTAACAGGCTACATTCTTCAGTAAGCTCACACCAGATCAGGAAGCAAAGCCATTAAGGACATTTATTTATGCAAATTCTGGCCATTAAATCTGGCCTTAAAACAATAGCAAAAATTCCTTCATATAGACAGGCCGGAGCCAACTTTAAAGATCAAAGCAGTCATAAATTGCTTGACTTAGCTTCCTTACAGCAGAGTGCACTGTTATTACATTTTTTTCAGTTCCACATGTAACATATTTTTTTTTTCCATTTAAGACAACAAGCCTGTGGTTTACATTAATATTTACAGATGACAGAATTATCTATAAAATTATATCTGGCTACGCTGGCAGCCTTCATACAGTGCTTTAAGGTATTAAAAGCTATACTTTGGACAGAACAAAGTTATGTTCTGACTTAGTCCTGTGGCTTCAAAGTAAGGTAATTGTAAACAGGTAGAGGATCAAGAGAGCAGTACTTTAATTTAAAGAGATAGAAGACATTCCAGGTTTTTGAAGAAAAATTTCACTGAAAAACCTCTGTCACAAAACAGACTGCTCTGTATGAAAGGTGAGTTTCTTAGTTTACATTCTTTAGTGTGACAGTAAGACTTGATTGCAGTGTTTTACTGCAATGTTTCAAAGTATTAAAAGTTCTGGTTTCATGATAATAAACCTCTGTTCTTACTTAGATCTATGGTCCATAAAGTAAGTAGATTTGAAGTGATGGAGGAGCAAATGACCAGTACTTAAAATAAAAGAAAACTTTCCAGCATTTTGAAGATAAGACTGAAATGCAACTACCATACAGCAGACTGCTGAATGAGAAAGTTGAGCTTTTTTACGTTCTTTACTGTATGCATCCCATGGTCAAGACAGTCATTGGCTGTGAAATGAAAGAGCAGCATGGAAACAGTACCTTTTATTTAAAGGAAAGAAATGATCCCAAAGTTTTGGAGACAAATCTGACAGAACAGCCTCTGCTGTAAAACAGACTGCTGAGTGGGAAGGTGAGTTTCTAATTTACTCTGACCTGAGGGAGAAGCAATAATCTAGGATTTCAGTTGAAAGAGGAAGAAAGCATTTCACTTTTTTGAAGAAAGTTCTCTCTCAGCAGCCTATGGCATTAAAACAAACTACTATGTGGGAAAGTGAATTTTTGGTTTAAATAAGCCTAACTGCAGTGTTTTCTCTGCAGTGCTTTTAATTATTAAAATGTCTGATTAAGACACAGGATGTCCTATTGAGTCTTTTGGATTTAGATTCCCCTGTGAACTGAGGGAGAACCAAGGGACACAGTACTTTTACTTAAAGAAACTGTAAACATTCCAAGTATTTTTTAAAACACCTTTTTTAAATTATGCAGTGGTGCAGCGGTAGCATTGTCACCTCACAGCAAGAGGTTCTCCCATTCAATTCTCAGCTGGAGCATCTTCTGTGTGGAGTCTGCATGTCCTCCCCGTGGTTGAGTGGTGTTTGAAAGATATGCGTGAATGGGTGTGCCTTCGTTGAAGGTTGGGCGTTGAACTGGCACCTTGGCACCATAAAAATCTACTGCCAATCATTAGCGGACCAGAGTTCCGCTGTGGCGACCCCTAACCGGGAAAAAGCCGAAAGAAGAAGAACAACTTAAAACATAGGAACGCACATTAACAGAAAACAAAACAAACCATAATAACATTTTTTTCCATTTACAGACCTTATGCATATCTTTTCTTTCTGTATAATCAGTCAAATGTTAAATAAATTGCTCAATTCCTGCCTTCCTCTAATCCTCACTCCTTATCCCGAACATCATTCTGTATCTATTATTCCAACAACTTCCATTTATTGCTACATAATTTGCTCCTTCCCTTTTCTAAAGACCCCTCTTCCAGTTCTTTTATTGTTTTTACATTACTTCAAATACAGTTGCCCCGGGATTCATGAAGCTTGTGCCAGGTGCAGGCGTAGCGTTGGCGTTTTAACACCAAAGATGGCCACCGAGCGATTCAGGTATGAGCTATTCCCACATCCACTACCTGCATACGCTATGCCTGCACAACTCCTGAGTCTTGTATGCTAATTACCCCATGTGCAGCAGTGTAGCATGCAAATGAAGGTATGTAGCGATTCAGGAAGTGGTGCAGGCGTAGTGTAAGCATGCAGAAATGTAAACCGTAGAAAACGGTTTACATTTTTGCAAACATAAAATCAGAGTCATGACAGCCGACTAAAAACATGCATTATATTGTTAATATATGACAATGGCTAAATATATAGCCATTGGCATAAAAAAATGTACAAAATATAAAATTAGCATTTAATATATATATATATAGTCGCACTATCGCGGTACGCAAAGGGGATCGCAAGGAATATATAAAAATATAGAATAAAACCGCAGTGAAACACATATCACGATTTCCTTATAATAGTCAGTGGCAGGCATGCTACACCATACTCATGGCGCAAGGGTTGCTAAGGGGCAGTGACAGTGTTATGCACATTAGCTAGGAATTAGTAGGCAATGCCATGCATGCATGTATATGTCAGTGATTTCTGCACATAGATATATAGTATACCGTTACATCAATAGCCATATATATAAACATCTTTGAACACACTTCGTGACACAGAAGCACTCCAAAGGAATTGGAGCGTACACAAAACACATGCAGCTCTGGTATTATAACAATTAATATTAACCTAATTCACCATAGAAGGGATGGTTGTTGTGTATGTGAAGACTGGGGTGGGGGAGGAATGATGGGTAATGCAATCATGCATCAAGGAGGGTCTGGGTCGGATGTCCAATAAGTGAACTGGAAGGCATACATGGAGTATGGGCACAATATAAAAAGGACACAAAGCAAGAACCTTACTCATTCATAATACACCCTGTCATGTCATATTGCAACACCTAATTCCACAAACATATGAACATTATCATGTATCAGACATATGTACACCAACTGACTGTCACATTTGTTTTCAGTAGTAAGGAATGTCTGTAGTACAATGTATATTCTAAACACCATAACATTCATACATATCTCAGATACCTTAGTGGTAAAGTCAGTGACTAGGGTGTTCATGTTCCCGGGTTCAAGGGCTGTTAGGTTATTTTGAGGGCCAGAATAAGGGCTTTTGGATGCAGGTGGATTAAAGCACTCTTAAGCAGCTGTAAGCGGGTTTCCACGTGTTTGCACGATGGTAAGCGGCGCTCAAACACAGTAAACGGAGATGCACTTCACATGTTTGACCACGGGCAAACCTGCTCACAACTGCGTAAATGTGCATTATTCACATTTTCCCTACCAGTGCTTACTCTGAGAGGTAAAATAATAACACCTTCCGGGAGTGCAAGCCACAACCATGTACTCCATCCTCAAAATAACCTAACAGTAAGCTACCTGTGATGTATCTATACCAGTTGTGTATGCACACAGGTTAAAACACAAAAGGGAGGAATGTGTTGAAAGAGGACAACCCGCCATGTACCCAATTAAAGGTGTATGCTCATACATAGATATATATATATATATATATATATATATATATATATATATATATATATACAGAGGGAGAGAGAAATACATAGACGTCGATATATACAGGTCTACATATATATTTAGATATATATATATATATATATATATATATATATATATATATAGATAGATAGATAGGTTATAAAACATCTACACATCTATGGAGGTACAGATAAACGTATGCAATAATGTATATATATATATATATATATATATATATATATATATATATATATATATATATATATACACACACACACACACACACACACACACATATATATATATATATATATATATATGGGATCCATACAGATCCCCAACGGCACTTTCTGCCAAAGCAGAAATCACGGAACATACATAACTGAAATTGCTGTTCACCGAAGCAGCACTTTCAGTTATGTATGCTGGTTGTGCTGGATGCACTACGGTGCGGTTAAGGGAGAATTCCCTTTTCCTCACTGTAGTGCGACCTCAGAGTGGGAATATAAAAGTAGGGGGGTGCAGGGGGCTTGTCCCCCTGCATAAAAGAAGATTTAGTGTTTTTTTTTTTTTAACGGACTTTAATGAAAGTGCTTTTTCGGTGAAAGCGCTTTCATTAAAGTGCGTTCGGGTATTGTGGATTCGGGCTATTGAACTTTCGTTCAATAGTCCTAGATCCATATATATATATATATATATATATATATATATATATATATATATATATATATATATATATATATATATATATATATATATATACATATACACACACACACACACACACACACACACACACACACACACACACACACACACACATATATATATATATATATATATATATATATATACACACACACACACACACACACACACACACACACACACATACATGTCTGTAGACAGCATTCAAAGTGGTCATATCTGAGTATAACATGGACCATAGCAATCACACATTCCGCCACCCCCCCCAAACAATTGGAACATAACATATGAAGAGTATATGCCAATACACTATTACAAATATGTTCTATGGACGCAGTCACCAATACAACTGCAATGACTGCAAATATCCATGACAGAATTACACAGATACCTTTCATTTTGCAAATCTTTATTACATTCTGATGTATTGCCAAAAGCATTCAAGGACTAACAGTACCTGCATGCTATACAGGAAGCATTTAATAGTGCCTTAATGAATCAGCCTGCAAGTACCATAGAATTAGTCCACTAAGGGATAGGTGTTCAAATAGGGAAAGAACACCCGCACACATATAGACATTGTGTGAAAGGGGTTACTAAACACCTGCATGTGCTATGTTCACCCACCAACATCTACCCCACAACCGAAATAATTACATCAATACATACTATCATACCATAACCAATTATGCAACTACTGTACAACATCTGCTGAAACGTTAACATACCTGGACACAGACACACTAACATAGCCCTATGTGAAATAGTTGCCATTATACAATTGAACAGCTGCTGATGTAACAGGGTTTGTATGAACTAATCCCGTTTCAGAGGGTTGTAAGGTTCGTACACCAGGAAGTTTTACCTAGTACTGATTATTAGCACAGTATGATGCATAGTAACACCAAACTAAATATGTCTGGTGGGCACACTGTAAACCCCCTAACATTATATGCATAGCTATGCAGCCTTGAGTTAGTCAAACAGCCTGGCCAGACTGAAACATATGCAGACGTATTAGGTACAGACAAACCTTGCACAAGTATCAATGTTCAGAAATATAACAGCAGTACTCACATTTAGGCCAACTCCTCTAGGCATTACACACAGTATATTACTGTTCGTCTCCATACAGCTGTTGCAATAGATTCCAAACAAAACTTCCACGCTGTCTTCCTCACAAGTAAGGCAAAGGGACAACGCCCAAGTGGAGTACTCAATTATACTCCACTGTAGCCATGGAATTGGCTAAGGCAGTAGTAGCGCAGCAGATGTTCATGTAATTAGCTACTTAGGAACACCAATTGGTCCTCGCGATAGCACATGTTACTGATCTGTAACTATAAAAGGTTGCCTTGTCACACATTCAAACCATCTGTATCTACCTGTAGGACAGTACAAAACACTGAAAGACGAACTGAAAATGAGTATTGCACCAGTTAATAATACCTCCGATTACTAAGACGGTATGTATAACATGTAGTATGTCTGTGTATGTAGTATCTGTACTGTAGGAATTACAGTGTAATCAATGCATATAGTGGAAATAGCTATCTTGTAGCAATGTATTGTTGAGCAGTAGTAATGCTTGTAGTATTCTATATGTGTACTGCTGTAGGTCACACAGCACACTCCACATACACCACAAGAGATGATATGGGCTTGGAACCCAACAATTCGCTTCCAGCCACTGTCAGTGTCATGACTGGTCCAACAAGTATGTACTATAACAGGGGATAGTATATGTCGATATATTGTAACAGTTGACATATGGGTGTATAGGTAAGATGAACATGTTAAAGGTGGGCTTACCATGCAAATATGGTGTACATTGTGGGATATTGTGCCAATAACTGTGTAATGTACAGTATTCTAGGCAGATCTGTATTCTATTCTACATAGCAGTTCTGTTATTTTCTGCAAACAGTAGTTATGTCTATTGGCAATTACAATACTCAATGACAGGATACAGAGCATTAGTATTCATCTGACAGGTTAGCAGCATAATAGCAAAGATAATTGGAAGAGCAAGGTAACTATCCATGCACATAACACATGTAATATCCACCTCTCTACTATTGTTTGCATGCAATAACAGCTGTGCATGTGTACATGTTATGCAAATATGTAGTGACCCTTGTTACAGGGCTGGGCCAAATGGCTATGTGCACACCTACATAGAGTGGATATTGAGAGTACAGACACACTGGTTGAACTACCAGGTTTGTGTAGCCCAACCTCTCATTGCCAACCTAACAGCCGCCTGCACATACTGTATGTAAGGTAGTGCATAGCACTGGTAATGAAACTGGTTGCATATCATCTTTAACTCTAGTGTAACATCTGCAGTAGGAGTCTAAGATGTAGGAGACAGCTGCCCATGTGTGATAGCCACATCATAGATAATTTCTCACACTATCTGATTATATCCTGATCAGGTTGATAGTGGCATCAGAGCCTATTGATACATGACTCAGTTTGAAGACTGGGTGTCTGTGCCCAACAGAGCTCATGGTCCTAGTGGATATGTGAGTATATACCCAGAGAAGGAAACAGACCTATAGACACTTGCATCATCTGTAATCATCTAACAGGATGTGATGTGTTCCTCAGAGGAGGATTGCTGCTAAAGGTAGCTACAATGTTTCCGTAACAGTCAGTGTTGTCACGTCCATAACACAAATATTTACTTGTGAGCATCACTGTCTAAAACATCTGCATAAGCAATAAGTAAACTAAATACAGTACTTGGTACTTGTAGCACTGAATGCTCATACAGGCATGTCCACTAGTCAGCTACTGGTGTTTACTAATGTCAGCTTTGTGTATGTGGCCATCCTGAGGGAATGTAATCTCTATGCCATGTACACTGCCAGACCCACCTAACACCACGCCCCACACATTGTTTGGGATGCAGCTACAGGGGTAAGCTGGAAGGCAGCCCAGTCTACAGCCATGACTGGACTGGACAGTCATGAGGTGTAGGTTAACACATGCAGCTCATCAACATAACCAACACATACCCTTACCAGAATATAGTAAGGAAACCCACACACACTACCAGACTTCACAGACACGTCTAAGTATCTGGCCAAACAAGTGACCCCCCCCCCCCAAGCAGGAAGAGACAGACACCGAAATACACAAACTGTATGACATAGTTGACATAATTATGCCACACCTCTGAACACATGACAGGAAACATGCCCAACAGTACTCATTTGTGAATGCAAACTCTAGCACTATGGTACACACCGACCTATACGAGGGCATACATACTGTCAGCTGCCTGTCTGCCATGATTAGCCACATAATCATACACTCAGATCACCTTTTGAACTATGTACATGGCTCTGGTATATTCCATGTTGTTGTACAGGACCTGTGATGCAATAGCCTGGACTGCATGGAAACACATGTAGGAACTGTCAGGTCTTGTAGCCCATGCAGGTATGTCCCAAGGCCTGGGTAGCATTCTGCCATTGGCCAGAATGATACTGCAGTACAGGGACAAAAGGATTGTATTCCACAATTATCTAGTGTAGTGGTGCATGTCACAGGGTATCCAGTATCTGTCGTCCTGGGATAACATGGTTGACAGACCATGATGCTTTGCCAGACAGGGTCTGCATCTGTCACCCCTGGGAATCTGGATACTGCCTAGGGCTCATGCTTCCCTTTATAGTGCCTTCATCATGCACGGTTCAAGTGAGGGTTCACTGCTGTTACAGGGACAGCCAAGCAATAAACTGCAGGTCTCACTACACAATGATACATGTCAGAAACACTATGCGGACACACATATGTCAATCCCTAACATGGAGAACATATCTGCGCAGTGACTGAGACATGTTTCGATGCTCCGGAGAGCACATCTACATGACCATGTTATAACATATACCTTACCTCTTGCCCATTATCATTTATTGGAACACATGGGCCGCAGGTGTGTCCATATTCCTGAAGGATATGTACTCCCCCAAGCTAATTGCACTTGCATAACATCAGATGCATTATGCTGAGCAACTACCTTTGTGCCAAAGTGGAATTCAAAATGCACCTTGAGACAGATCACCCACCAGACCGCGGACTTCCCAACTGTCATAATGTGCTGCAATGGGGAAGATTAGGTCTGAGACAGAACCATAATAATGGCTACTCTCAACTATTCCATTATGAACTGGGAAGACTCCTCATGTACCAACACCTGCGCTCAATGCATGTTGGATTCCATCGACCCCACTGACCTGGATCACAGTAGTCACACAAACAGGGCTAACTGTATGCTACACATAGTTAGTCTCCAATGCCAATGTTATGTTTTCTAAGAGAAGAGTGGTGAGTGTCATGGCACCCATGCAGATGGACAATGCATGTGCAAATGCTGAATCCTACACAAATGAAACTTAAGCAGTCACATATGTGCAGTGATTGTGCCATTGAAACAGAACCAGGATTCAACCCAACACATACAAGTAGGCAAACTTTTGGTACCATGCTTTAAACTGTACCACAGAAGGTAGTAACTGTTGCAGGAGTGAACACACATGAGTGTAGCTGATCCCTGGTCAGCCTCAGTAAGATGCAGATACACCATATAAAACCACACAAAGCTACTGTGAAACTAATCAGCCACATATTATGAGGCCAAACACAGAGCATTCTATAGCTGTGTCATTAATCGTAATGGCAACAACAAGACCTGCCATGCTGCACAGCACTATGGCATGGGAAGTACTGCACCTACAGAAATAGCACCCGTTCATCCAGATAGCGGAACCTAAACCCATTCCCACCTCCCCCCACCCCCAGCAGGCACACTTAGTAATATATACATGTACACTACAGGGCCCCTGTACTAACAACTATTCAGGTACAAGCTGCACTCTCTAAAGCCATACATACAGCTTTCATGGGACCTGTCAACATCCCAGGGTGTATCCTACACAAATATAAGAACATTTAGCTATCCACATACACATCAAGTTCAATCATAGCTCCATGTCAGGCTGTGTACACACTGAATGGTGCACAGCAACAGTTATCACACCCCACAAAGGGGGAGACACCAGTGATAATGGGACATAGTGCAAAACTACCCTGCTGAGTCTGGTCTGTATGGCCATGAACCATGGTCAACATATTTGATGTACTCGGTACAGATTTAGATGACAGTAGGGTTGATTCACATTGCATATCATGACCTTGCCAGGTCGTAGGACACCATCAGCCATAATGTGTTCCAGCTACACTCAGAAAACTAGGTGTATATTCCTATGTCACAGGAGTGGTTGACAACTGACTGCTGGCAGAACCCACACTACAGAAGGTGTCTGACGAATACACACACATCAAACCAGTGCCAGCCACAGTAATACAGGAGGCATTCCTGGTACTCCCCCTCTTTGTTATCTATACCACATAGACTAACACAGAAGGCATCAGCCTACTGACGTTTGCAAATGACTATGAACTAGGAGCAATAGTCGACTCAATGTGTGCTGCGTTTAACATACAGAAGGGCCTTAGTGTGTCAGATGTGTGGTGTGTGATGTATGGCCACAATCTGACAGCTAAGTATTGAATTGTCATCCCCTGTGTTACAAACCCTGTACCCATTAACTACCACCTAGGCAGCGGTCAACATATTGGCAACTGTGTGTATGGGATGCAGCCGGACAGTACTTCCCATTGATAGTTACCTCACCACAAAAGACAGGTAGTTGTATGTGGCACCCCTAATCATGACAGGGTGCCTCCAATAATATAGAGATAACTGCTCAGCCATACGCAACACCCATGTGACCCATAATAGATCACATATTTCCTTTAAGGGTTATTGCCTATGTGTAGATGGCCTATACTGCCATTCACAATCCCTAGCTGCACTATGCAGCATGCAGCCTACCCTGAATAAAGTCATGTCCAACCCAGAGGTGTTGGACATGCTACACTTAACACATCCTGATCCCAAATAAACACATACGTCATGGACATCCACCTTTGTAGTACATGGATCACAACATGCCGGACAGATCCCTGTTCCATACACTTAACATACTCTTGCCATACTATGCATCCCTGTCCAGCAAAGCTGCACATCGCCCCTCTCTGGGACATGGTGTGATGACCGCATGCCAAATATATCAGTAACCATGTGTATCAGTTCTGTGGCACTGCTTGAACTGGCCACTGAAACTTACCTGTCTGTTGCCTACAGCTAGGTAACCTGTCTGCCTAGGCTCATGGCCCAGGGCATATAGCTTACTAGATCACTATGACCATACATGCTATAGTTGATATCCAACCCTGCAAATACCATACAGGCTAGCTATTGTCCCATGTGTTACACATGTGCAACACAGGCAATACATGGCAGGATGCTGCACAGCTGTACAGTGCCATGGAGATGTATATGGCTAAACACATACATGCTTGCAAGTCTGCAGGGTCATAGATCATGTCCTTAATGGCTATGTATGACTATATATGTGGCATATACACATTATTAAGGTCAATTGCATTAATGTGAACACATCCAGGCATGTGCTGATAGGTAAAGATACCACTACAGGCAAACAGACATGGCCACGTCAAGACAACATCCAAATGGTGTATGATCAATGTCATCACATGACACACATACATATGGCGATAACATCACATCACCAGTAGGTGTCAAATGTGTGTGACCTATACATGTTAGTGGTGTTAGTGTCATGTAGATTTACAAAGATGTATTTGTAATCTTAATAAATGTGATACACATGTATGGTCAGCTGTACTTCTGTACTTCTCTGTGAGTTACTGTGACCTGTCTCCATCGTTATGTCTTCCAGGTATGCCACGTAGCAGACAGCTGCTGTACAGCCACTTGGAGGATGAGGTCCTCATCCCATACCTCCTCAACAACTATACAACGCTCTTCAGCCATATGAAACATCCACACTAAACCTTCCAAACTGTCATTGCCAGATGTGTGGACAACAGTGAATACAATGGTGGAGGTGTGTTCCCCTGTAGGGACAGGTACTACATATCAGCATTATACATGTTGAGACTACAAACAGTACTGTACAGAGAGCATATGTGTGCACACACACTAAATGTGTTGGAGCTGGAGCGTGCCCGGCCCACAGGATACTCCCTTGTGGAGTATACCCTTGCTATGAATGTCACACAATGTCATGTGCTATCAGACATGTCCATGACATGTAGTGGGCTGACTGCAACACTGCTCAACTATCTCACATCCCATACATACCACCCTTTGTCTGCATAACCCTGTCCTCAGTGGGGCATATGACATCTATGGGTTTATGTCATATGGGATAACACTGACATGTGAAATAAGATGGCCATCACAACCATTGACTGAACATGTGTATACATGGCCATGGAGGATGGCCAGAGACATGAAGCAACACACACAGTAGAAGTGATGTACATATGTGTACACCCTGTTGTACATTGGCTCGACACAATACAACTATGGCCTTTGTGTAATGGCGATATTGCAGATGTGAAACACTAAACATCATACAGGCCTGTGCACAGCTTGTGTAGGCATAACATGTAACCACCACATAACATGTCTTGAACATCTGGAGTGTGTCACAACATGGAAGCATTCACCTATACAGTATCCAAATACATACATGTGTTGCAAAACATACACATACATCCACATCAAGCCACAGATACAGTACATTCACCTTGCTGGTGTCAGACATCACTGTCATGCCCGCTCCTCATGGGTGTGAGGTACACAGATGGCATGTGGGACAGAGACTACTTGTAAGCTAGCCATGCGTGGGCATAGTTGCCAGGTATCAGTAATATGGTTGCAGATGTGCAGGGGTGTCAGCCGTATACCGTTCTGTGACCTGTGTCACACATTCCACATTAGGGTTTATTGTGTATACACCTCGGTGACGTGGGTCACATTCCACATTAGATATGTATTGTATGTGAACATAGTCATGGCTATGAACTGTGTCAGTAGCTCACACTGTATAGCAATTGTGAAGCCACATGATGCCCTGCAATGGCTATGCACATCAGCTCAATGTGCAGTATGTCCCTGCACTGTATGGTGGACAGACAACATTGCATCAGCTGAATGCCCATGTTAGTATAACATGTCCCTGCATTGGGGCACCATTACCGTACTATAGATTGGAAAGGACACCATTGTGTTACACATGTATGCATGTCATTCAACACATTAGCAGAAGACATGTCATACTACATGTGATTGGCAAGGTCATATGCCACAAAGGAGGCCGGTGTACTGTAAACCTGTGCTGCTCTGTGGCACCATTACAAAGTAGGGACAGCCATGTCAAACATGTGTACAGCCACATGCACATTGTCTACACTCAGCTCAGGGGTAGGCGGAATAATGTTGAACAGACATGCACTGCTCTGAGGGAGATATGCAAGCTAGGGCTCAGGCAAGTATAGTATGCAGTTGACATGCCCTACAGCTCATGTCCTCAAACATAGGGGTGGTGGCCAACACAAAGCATCAGTGGCAGATGTACAAAGATCAGCGATGGTCTGTTAACATGTGGTGTATGTTGCACACACCATGGCAGTGCAGTGCAACGGTGCAAAGTGCATGCATTGTGTTGCAGGTATGGGGCATAGGCTACTAACACAAATGGTGCAATACAGGTATGTATGCTAACCACCACTATAATTATGTAAGGTGCATGCCGACTGCTATAACAAATGCATACTGTTGTGTCCAACTCAGGGATGTATGATAACTACCACTATAATTGCCTAAGCTGAAACTATAATTGTCTAAGCTGAATGCCATCTGCCATCTCACCTGCATGTAGCGTGTGTGTCAGTGTGTGTGTGTCTGTGTGTGTGCATCTGTGTGTGTGTGTGTGTGTGTGTCTGTCTGTCTGTGTACATGTGTGTGTGTCTGTCTGTATGTGTCTGTGTGCGTGTTTCTGTCTGTATGTGTCTGTCTGTGTGTGTGTCTGACTGTGTGTGTGTGTGTGTGTGTGTGTGTGTGTGTGTGTGTGTGTGTGTGTGTGTGTATCCGGTATAACTTGTAATGTACAGTTCTTGTCTTCCACTCACAGGTGTTGATGTAGGTGTGTTGTCCTCCTGCGGTCTACCTGATGTTAGTGTCCCCACAGACTCTAGCATTGATGATGATAGTATGATTGAGGCACAGACAGGGTTGTCAGGGGCTGAATCTGTGCCATTGGTTGCCATTCCACCTGTCTCCCCCTCATCCTCACACACAGTTCCCCTGTCTGCACATACCCATCATCATCGGCTATAGAGGAAAGACAGTTGGTGGTTGGTAGCATGGAACATGGAAGTGTGGTGACTATGGAAGGTATGCCTGCACACCATGATCCCAGTCAACAGACTGGTGATGTCCCATACAGGCATGTGCTCAGCGCTGCTCGTAAGAGGACCACTGGCCAACATGCCCCTGCAAGACCAAGCACATCAGCTGGAGTCATCAGATGCATGTTTTGGGCTGTAATGGAGGCACAGGCAAGTACTGAATGGCACAACAGAGAAGGTCTGAGGCATCAGAGGGCTGCTGTCCGTTCATTAACTGACAACATCCAGGCACTTGCAAATGCTCACCATCATCTTGCAGATGTTTTGGATAGACGATTGTGTGACATGGTGGGAGTCCTTGACCATGGCATGTCAATCCTCGAGCGTGGAGTGTCTGTGCTGGAACATCTGTTGGGAGTGAGGCGTCAGGCTCATGGATGTAGGTCAGCTACATCACCTGTTGAAGGTTTACGTGAACATGCTACTGCACATGCCTGCTCCAATTGTGGCGGTAGCAGCAGCAGTGCAGCTGGTGCTGTGCACTCCATACCAGGACACAGCAGGCCATGTGCACATGGTCCTGGATGGTCCCAACAGGGACACGAATCCAGTGGACGTGTCATCAGACGGTACCCAATCTGGATCTCTGCTGGTAGTGCCCATGCAACCCCTGGCAGGTGCAGGTCAAGTGGCTGTGGCCAGACACCGTGAACTGTGAAACCTGCCTTGTACAGTCTGCAGCTGTCAATATTACCCCTGTGTAGGCCAGCCACATGCCAGACCTGTGTGCATGCATGCAAACACACTGGAAACAAATGTAGGGCACCTCAACATACACACGCATAACAATCACACATGCCCAATGATATCACAGGCCCTAACACACATGCATGATGTCATCCAATGGCACAGCCTAGGCCTCTGGAAAACATTATAACCCTGTGCATATGATGAAGCCTGTGCCGCATCCCTGTCATCCACACCATCGGTGCAGGGACATGTTCATATGGTCTGATGCACAGGGTGACAATTGTAGATTAATATTGTTGAGTAGTGTTGACAGGCAGCAGACATACCATGTACTGCAGTTATAGAGTGCAAGTTGTACGTTTGACAGTATATATCATGTGTAACAACACCAACAGCATGTTGATCCTGACATTCTGCCTTCCTCTTTCAGGTGTAGTTGCATGTGCCGGGAGATGTTGGTGTTTGTGGGAGTCCCATATGTACATGTTGACTACCCACAGGTCAGTATGACAATACTTGCATGCACATTGTAGCTTCCGCATCACAGTTATATTCTCCCATGTTTCAATTATGTTTACTGTTCTAATGATCCAAGAGCACGATAGCTGTGTAGTAAGCTACTGTGTTCAGAGACATCACATCCATAGTGGGTGACATCACAGGTATAGTTACCTGGAGTGCGGAGTGGGTAAAAGAGTGGTATGCCAGAAGACAAGGGTAAAGGCCAGTGGAAATAGTGGCTTCGCATTGGGAAGCAGTAATACTCACTGCCATGAGAGCATGCAAACACAGACACACCCACACACTCAGGGATTCACATACACAGTAACACACACTCTGGCACACACACACAGTTGCCAGTGTTCAGATGAGAACCCCTGCCTATGTGCATATCATCGTTATAGTACTACACAATTACAAGACGCGCCACAGAGATTACACATGTATAGGTAGTTGGAATGGCATATGATTGAGGACATCGACAGGGATACTACAGTGCAGTGAGTGTATGTGGGGAGGGGTGTCCATCAGTAGGCCATGTAACAACAGGTCACACCCCAGGGAGTACATGTTAACAGGCGGTTAGTATACCCATCTACGATTGATGATATCAACAGGGATGCTAGATTGCTTTAAGTGGATGGGGGGAGGGGGCATTACCATTTCACTATGGTAAAATACAGCTTCACTCCAGGAACCAGACAGCCATACACATGGACAGCCATACAGACACACACACATACACACATGCACACACACACACAAACACACACACACACACACACACACACACACACACACACACACACACACACACACACACACACACGCACACACACACACACACACACACTGGCATTCACAAAGATATACACCTATGTTACACACATACAGACACTTTACATGTGTGAGGTTTAACCACCTGCCTATGCCTTTCTTTCTGAACTTCACTCTGTACTGGTGTCAACAACAGTGTTCAGGAGAGTGATAACATGTGGGATGTAGTCCCAACCATACGTGACATATATGGACACACACCCACACGTGCCAGTACTGTGAATCAAACACCTGCCTATCTCATGATAGGTACTACAGAAGTACAGCACTATTGCATCTGGTACAATGCTTACTGACTCTTTCCTTTGACAACTGTGCTGATATATGCACAATATATGCACAGGGGAGGTATTACTGTTACAGGTGTCATGAGGTTTGCCTTCAGTGTCACCCTTACAACATTTTACATTCTCTGTCTTCCACTTCAATTAACAAAACCTGACCTTAGCAGGTGCACTGGTTATTGTAGGACTAGTTGTAACACACCAGCGAGCTATCCTCAGTAATCATTCATCTGCAAAGAAGCCCCCACCACTTAGTAGTCATGTCCAAACACCTGTCCTTACCTCATGTACGGCTTACTGTACTTAGAGCATATCACCATATACAGTTGGCAATGTTAAGGCTGTATTGCAACAGCATGATGTACTAGGACAACTGTCACCTTCAGACATCAGACACTGCACAGACATAGAATCGACACAAACAGCAATACATGTACACATATGCAGTCTACATCAGTATGTGCGCTAGCAGGTCAAGAGGATACATTCCACACCTTTCCAACACTATGTGTGAAACATAGCCGAGCATTACACCATAATGGATATTGTATTCATGTACTGGTAGGACACCACCACTTTCACCAAGTAGCCAAGTGCACATATATTACAACAGCACATATCAGCGTGACACACACAGCATTATTCCATGTCATGCTCCTACAAACTGTTACTTCACAGTGCCATGGTGAAGCCAGGGCACTGTAATGGTCAGCAGTGAGCACATCATATTTGCTACACACACCTCATGTGTACTGGAAGAGTGCCAGCAATGTGCTCTGTTAGAGCTAGGCAGTACACTCATTCAAGCATGTGTGAGGTCTGTGGCTTGTAAACATCTCACGCCAGCATGTACTGGCTATTGTGGTACTAAGGCTAATGTCCAGACCGTACACAGCATGCATGGCTTGCAATTGTTGACATGGGGTATATGTAGGAGCTGTGGCCACACATGGCTGTACATGTCATGAACATATCACCTGTGACTACTCAGGAACATACAGAGCAGAGCGGGATTTCCCTGAGTCTGTCAATACAGGCCTTGTGTAGGTCCTATGGTCCTGTTATTTGGGTATGTTTGTAGGCATTGCATTAGGTGGACATGTCTAAAGACATACATGCCACATGGGGTGTTGTATGATATGATAGGTATCATGGGTGACCAGTAGAGAGGGGATATTACCTCTGTCAACATAGATATCAAACCTTATGTACTGTTAGCATGCTATCTGCCATGTGCATGTGTGGAATGAGTGTAGCTACCTGTATGTAGAAAGGTAAACGGAAGCTATGGTAATGTAATTTATGTTGTATGAGTGTGGGATGTACATATCCAGGGCAGGTACGGTTAGGTCATATCCAACCATGAGGGTGTTGTTTACTGGTGTACAGCAACAGTCGACCGTGTTAATGCTGACAACATCCAAGGGACCCTGGTATGTGTACAACTGAGCTGGTTACAAACAGTGGTATTATTGCATTGCATAACACATTATGCAGCTGTGTCTGTACATGGGTACTTACACAGTTGATGTAGGCCTAGGTACAGTCCACCAATCAAGGGTCATCTGGTGGTCTACCATACTATGTCATGCCACATATGGATGTGTGTTGGTAGTCTGGGAACAAGGTGGTAGATGTATATGAGGATACAACCTAGAATGCAGCATTTGCCACTGTCACCTGTACCTCACACATCTGTAATGCGTTATGTCAGAGTAGTGGTCTTTACATGTGAGTAGCCTTTATGAATATGTGTACACCACCACCTGGAATGGTCCATACCACTGTTATGGCCCACATGTCTGGATCTGAGTTATATGGTAGTAGTGAAATTGTGCACTACAGAGCCTTCAGCCAGGTGTTCCTCACTGCACAGATGTCAGTATGCCCCATTGTAGGTTCTACATTGAGCAAATGGATTACTAAAGCCACACATCTAGCAGGGGTTAGCATAAGCATCCAATGCAATTGTCATGTAGGTGTCAGGGTGTTACTTCTGTGAGCAGGACATTTGCCTTGGAATGCGGCTATAGGGAGAAATGTGACCTAGGTATTATCCACACACACGTGTAACATGGATGCATGTGCTCTGTGTTGAAGGCTCGTCATTCGGTCATGACAGCCCGGAATGACAGACATTGGACAACCTCATAATAACAGCAGGACATTGGCTCATTGTTTTTGTTTAGCAGTTGCCACCCGTACCATGACATCACTGCAAGCGGCATTAATGTGCTTGGTAGCAAATTCCCCATGTAAGGTGACAGACAGCGGCAGAACTTGTGTATATGACCAATGTGAGATATACTTAGGGAAGCAGTCCTGCTAATAATGACAATTACTAACACAACCGGGAGAGGTCATCTTGACACCTGCACCTCAGTACCATTACACAAGGTGGCTCATACATTATACTTGCACATGCCGCTGTTCCACATATAATGCCACTGTCCACAACCTGCTATCAATGTATGCCTTTCAGGGCAGCAAGGTGTGTGACACATGCTGTAGGTAGCATCCACCTGTGAGACCCAGGTAACCTATTGTCTGTCACGTCCACACATGCATGAATGTGTATATGTAATGGGTCTACCTGACAATGCTGAAAGCTGACAGCTCCGACGATGAGAACACCGACACCAGAAGATCGAAAACTGAGATGACC